>NC_086264.1:12344925-12529147 GCF_021018805.1 Prinia subflava | reverse complement strand
GAATCCTTTGGTCCAGCAGAACCAAGATGCAAAGGTATTAAAACAACATTTAATTTCCCTCTCAGCCTCGCTCAGCCCCGTCCAACTTTCCTTGGGCACAGTCAGGATCTAACCAGCAGCAGCCAGGGGAGGAGGAGGAGGAGGAGGAAGGAGGAGGAGGAGGAGGAAGGAGGAGGAAGGAGGAGGAAGGAGGAGGAAGGAGGAGGGAAGGAGGAGGAAGGAGGAGGAAGGAGGAGGAAGGAGGAGGAGGAGGAGGAGGAAGGAGGAGGAGGAAGGAGGAGGAAGGAGGAGGAAGGGGGAGGAAGGGGGGAGGAAGGGGGAGGAAGGGGGAGGAAGGAGGAGGAAGGAGGAGGAAGGAGGAGGAGGAGGAGGAGGAAGGAGGAGGAAGGAGGAGGAAGGAGGAGGAAGGAGGAGGAAGGAGGAGGAAGGAGGAGGAGGAGGAGGAGGAGGAGGAGGAAGGAGGAGGAGGAGGAGGAAGGAGGAGGAAGGAGGAGGAAGGAGGAGGAAGGAGGAGGAAGGAGGAGGAAGGAGGAGGAAGGAGGAGGAAGGAGGAGGAAGGAGGAGGAAGGAGGAGGAAGGAGGAGGAAGGAGGAGGAAGGAGGAGGAGGAGGAGGAGGAAGGAGGAGGAGGAAGGAGGAGGAAGGGGGAGGAAGGGGGAGGAAGGGGGAGGAAGGGGGAGGAAGGAGGAGGAAGGAGGAGGAAGGAGGAGGAAGGAGGAGGAAGGAGGAGGAGGAGAAGGAGGAGGAAGGAGGAGGAAGGAGGAGGAGGAGGAGGAGGAAGGAGGAGGAAGGAGGAGGAAGGAGGAGGAAGGAGGAGGAAGGAGGAGGAAGGAGGAGGAAGGAGGAGGAGGAAGGAGGAGGAGGAGGAGGAGGAGGAGGAAGGAGGAGGAGGAGGAGGAAGGGGGAGGAAGGAGGAGGAAGGAGGAGGAAGAGGAGGAAGGAGGAGGAAGGAGGAGGAAGGAGGAGGAAGGAGGAGGAGGAAGGAGGATGAGGATGAGGAGGAGGTAGGAATGGCTCTCACAAATCAGCTCCTTGAGGATCTGTTCCTAACATACAAGTGCACAGATTTGGAGGTCTGGTTGAGTTTTCAGTTAAATAGATATGGTACCAAAGATATTTATTTCTGACCTTGCCTACGAGCTAGAGAAACAACATTTTACACAGACTCAGGCACTCGGTGGTTGCACCATCTGAGCAGCAGACCTGGCTAAACACAGAAACGACAGAAGGATTTTTTTTGTCATAAGTGAGGAGGCTTAATGCAGATGAAGTGGCCATATGGAGTGAAAAAAACATAGCCATTAAGGAGATGGAAAGACACTATTAGAACAAGGATTCCCAAAGTTTGTTTATGGAATGCTGGCACAACAAGCAGGGCATCGAGCTTGGACCTGAAATAATTAACCTGTGACAGAAACCCCAGAAATTTCGGTGCCCCCTTTCCTACCACAGGGGAGGGAGCCCCAGTTTCATTCCGGCTTTCAGAGAAGAGAGGGGTGAAGTTAGGGACAGACACACTCAGCTCTGCAGGCTCCTGGATCCTCAGACCCTCAGGAAACCCTTGGAATGTTGCTGATTTTGCAGCTGGAACAGCCTCAAACAACACCTGAGTCCACTGAGGGTGGCTGTGGCCTGAAGGTGTCTCAGACTGCCCTTGGGGAGCTCTGCAGCACCAGAGGTGTTGGCAAAAGGCACCAAGAGCAGCCTTGGTGTGACAACAGAATGTCCAGAAGTCAAAAAGTGGCTGAAACTTTTGTTGGGTTACATAAAACCAATGATCCCTCAAAAAAAACCCCCAAAAAACCCCAAAAAAACAAAAAAAAAACCCCAAAAAACCCCCAAAAAAACAACAACAACAAAAAAACCAACCAACCAACCAACCAAAAACCCCAAAAACAACAACAACAAAACCACAAAAAAACCCCTCAAAAAACCCCCCAAAAAACCAAACCAAACCAAAAACAAAAACACAAAAACCCCAAAAAACCAAAAAAAAAACCCACCAAAAACCAAAACCCCCTCTGATATATAAAATAACTTGCATGGGGACTTCAGAACTTAATTCACAGTGCAGGGAAGTGATGGGGAGACTCCTCCACCTATTGCAGGAGGTGTTGTATAACACCCCCACAGCAGGTAGGCTCTCATGCAGAAGATATTCCACTTTTTTTCATGAATACAGATACAGATACAGCATTTCAGGGAGTTAAAATGCTCTGATTGGGAGCTGTCAAACGTGGTGTTTCAGACCAAAAGAGAAACAAGCTTGAATGGCACCTGAAAATTATTTATGAGCACTGCAATAACTGTGTGGACAAACACGGTGGTGAATTCACAGCGTGGATAGCAGCCCTCAGAGCCAGAAACTCGGAAACAAATGAACCTTTTGGCATAAGCTCACAACGTGAAATCACTTTAAATAAAAATCACAAAAAACATTCAGCCTTCTGGGCATTTATTTTGGGTTATGGCATGGTACTGTCTCTGCAGCCTAAAGGTGATTAGCAGAAAATACCACTAAATCTTTACCTGGTACAGAAAAAACCCTTAAAAATCCTCTTAATTATCTGTCAGTGCCAGAAAACACAGTCAAGTTTTTTTTCTGTATTTTTAATCAGTGCTTTTACTGTTTGAGTCTCCCCACGTTTATTTTTTGTGATTTAAATACAAAGATTTTGTTGAAATAACACTCCTTGATACAAATAATTTAGAGTGGAGAATGTGTGCCAGCAGAGCCAAGTTAATTATTTTGTCTGAATGCCTGGCAGATGAAAATGATGATAGACCTGGGACATGCCCACACTGGGCAGGAAGGCGTGGTGCAGAAATCCCCAGACTTTAATTTTTTCCTTAATTTTTTTCCCCTCCTGTTTCATATTTTCAGCCTGGAAGAAGAAGAAGAAGAAGAAGGTTTGGCTGAGCAACTACACATCCTTGGTATTCCACAGTAAGAGGCACAGCAAAGCTGGTTGGACTTCATTCCTCTAATCAAATGTCAGAAATGTTGTTAAATGGAAGGTTAGTTAATCATTTCAGGTCCCATTTATCTTATCACAGGCATTTGCATAAAGGTAATTATTTATATGGTACACTAATTTGTTTGTATTCCTTACCGGGGGAAAAGAGAAAATAATCCTGGTTTATAGGAAGGAAACCAGCAGTCACCTGAAAGATGCAAAAATCCTCCAGTGCCACCTTGTGCTACAGCCACCACCAAGAGGAGAAAATGGGTGTGAACCAAGTGGTTCCTGTCTTCTTGGACTGGCAAGGGACTGGAGAGGGGGAAGAAAAAGAAAATGATGGAGAGAGAGAGTGAATTCACAATCATCTTCAAGAGATATCCCCTAAAAAATGGAGCTCAGCCTCTTTGCCAGTTCTTTGCTGCAGAGAGCTGCAACTGAGCTGTTTTTTCCTGTTTTTGATGGAAGGCAAAATTCTCCTAAATTACATTACAAACTGACCTGTCCAACTGGAGAAGAAGCAACGGAGCTTTTTTCTTTCAGGCTATTAGTAGGTAATTAAAAAGTAATTAAAAAAAACCCCCTGACAACCCAAAAAAGACCACACATGAGCTGCCTCCAGCCTGTGCTGCAGGAGTATCCTGGTCTCTGCAGAACAACCTGCTGAGGGTGTGATTGCTCACAGGGGAGATCTAATTCCATGGAATCACACCACGCTCCCGTGGGTGTGGTGAGGAGGCTTTTACAGCTGGACAAAGGCTTGGATTATTGTTAAAAGTGGTTATTTATACAGTTATATAATGCAGTCTGCAAGGCACCAGTAGTGATTTGGTCACCAATGTTTTGGGCAGGATGCAAAATGAAATCCAAGCCTTTGGAGGGATGCAGGAGCTGCTGAAGCTCTGCTGAGAGCCATGGGTAGGTGCAACCAGCGTGTCTAGGAAGCACCAAGGAAAATGATTAATCCTATCAACTTCGGCATCTGAAGCTGCTGAGTCACCCATCTGCTTGGCAGGGAATTAATCTTTGTGATTTCTCTCGCTTCCACAGTCCCCATGGGCCCAGGGCTAGATGTCTAAACAAATATCAAATTACATCTGGAGCAGAGCAGCACCCCAACATTCAAAGAGAAACCCAAGTTTTTTTGGGGTGTTCTCGAGCAGCTGAGCTGCATCTCTACCTGAGTGCCCTTGGATATTTTGTCATAACTGAGGTTTTATTTGGTTGTGAAGTCACACGGGCTTACACCTCTTCTCACAACTGCATGTGGAGGGAAAGATCTCGGAGGAGGGATCACAGAATCACAGGTTTGATCACAGAAAACACAGATTTCTTCAATTTCAATTTCAAAAACAAGCCCTTCTCCCACTTGTGTCAAAGAGCCAGGGCTGCTGAATCACTGCTCCAGCAGCCAAGCCCTGGGGCAATCCTGCTCCTGCTCCTGAGCCTGCAGATTCCTCCCTGGCAATCTATTCACAATTATCTGTGCTAGGCCTGAGCTGGTCCCAGCTGGCAGCTCCGGGATGTGGCTCTGGGGGTGTCCCCCTGGGATGTGGCTCTGGGGTGTCCCCTGGGATGTGGCAGGGAGCACACAGTGGTGGATGGCTGTGCCATTGCCTTTCCCTCTCTTCTTGTGGAGAACACGTCGATCTCATGTCTCAGGGAAGAATTAAAAAAAAAGAGATCCTGTAAGAGGGAAGAGCTGAGGTTTGCTGGTGCTGCCTGCAGGTGGGAGGTGGTGAACAGGGTCCCGTTTATGCTGAGACACCTGGGCATCTCCTCAGGTGTTTGGGTTTCAGCTGCATCTTCAGGACATGCAGGAGGCAGGGCAGGAGCCAGCTCACACAGCAGGATGGAAAACCAACTGCTTTTGCTCCTGATTACCTCCTTCCAACAGAGGAGCAAATCCTGACGTCCCTCTGCCACCCAAACTCCTGGGACCAGTCCTGCCATGTTGCTGGGAGCTGGTTCAGATCCTGGGGATGCCTGCTCCTCCTCCCTAATGGCTCTGCTGACAGCCTGGAGGAGACTCCACCAGCCCGGAGGAGCAGTCACCAGGAGCGGGTGTGAACCTGGCCCTGGAGGAATTGTCACTTCTGAAGGGTTTCTGGCTCCTGTGAAGAGATGAAAAGAGTTGGGAGGGAAGGAGGGGTCCGAAGTCCTCCTGGCTGGGGCAGGGCAGGCCATTCCTTCCTGCTGGTCCCCACCATGGAAAGGTCTCGGTGTGTCTGGACATCCCTGCTGGGAGCGGGCTGACATCAGCAAGAGCTGGCCAAAGCCTGAGGGCAAGGGCAGAGCTCAGCCGTGCCTGCCCAGTCACTGACGTGGCTGGGAAAGGATGTAAATCTGTGTTTCTGTGATCAAACCTGTGATTCTGTGATCCCTCCTCCGAGATCTTTCCCTCCACGTGCAGTTGTGAGAAGAGGTGTAAGCACGTGTGACTGCACAACCAAATAAAATCAGGAACCTCTGTTATGACAAATATCCAGGGGCACTCAGGAAGAAATGCAACTCAAGAACATCCCAAACAGCCTCACAAAAAAATCAGGCAAGGCTGCTGGTCCCCGTGCTGCAAGGATGGCTCAGAACACTGCTTGTATGGGGAAGCACAGGTAATTTTAATATCCACATGTTCGTGCTGCCAGCCTGTCCTCCCTGGTCATCAGCTAATGGTGCCAGAGCCTGGACAAGCCTGCAGTGCACTGCCCTCCATGAGGCACTTTGATCTTACTCCTCCCTCTTTTAATTTGTTTTACAGCTTTCCCTCACTTTCATCCCCAGCAGAGACCATCCCTTCACAAACACGTTTACGAGGAAGGAACCTGTGAAGTGAGGCTGCATTTCAGGGAACTTAAACCTGTGTGAGAAAATATCTTTGAAAAACTAACTATAACAATTCATGGGATTCCTGGGAAGCTATTGGGGCATGAAAGTGCTGTGAAAAGTATTAAAACAATCCAGCTAACCAGTGGAGGATTTTTTCCCATGATCTTTCTAGTTAACTGAAATATATAATCATAATTTTATGCCGTCAACAGTTTCCAATTTCACTGCAGATTCACCATGCACTAAAGAGTGAATATAGCCCGCTACCCTCCCTATTTATCACTGAAGATATTGATATTCAATACCAATATCAAGAACAAGCTGCCTGTCCTTCAAATTTCCATTCAAATAAATTTCTGTCATGGGAATCATAGAAAAATCTCTGATTCTGGATATTCATGTATCTTAAAATCCCTTTTCTCCACATACATCTAGGTGTACTTATTTACACCTTTATGCTAAACAGATAATTTTAAGAGCAGGACTAAGACATCTTGGATATCAGCAAGTCTCCAATGGGAGCATTTGCACTCGCCATATTGCTGGAACAGATTCTATATCTTCAGAAATTGTTAAAAAAAAAAAAAAAAGAAAAAAAAAAGGGAAGAAACGGAAAATCTAAATAATTAATTAAATAAAAGCCAGATCTTGTGAAAAAGACCTCATCAGCTACTTAACAGCTCTAGCAGATGCGAAGGCATCGGGCAGTCGCCTATAGCGATTTCGCGCGCGTAGAAGTTTGGGGAAAAATGGAAATGAGACAAAAACGTTAAACTTATCAACTCATCGAGACGGGGAGAGGGGGGGTGGCTGCGACTCCGAGCATCACTTCCCTCCCCAGACACCTCAAACTCACGCGTGTGCACAGGCTGCAGCCTCCTGCCCAAACCCTGGTGAGAGCCCAACCCGGCACCGCGGGCGGCACCGCTGTGGCACACGGCTGGGGGATCGTGTCCCTCGTGTCCCTCGTGTCCCTCGTGTCCCTCGTGTCCCACCCAACTGAGCAGCCACGCGGGAGCTCTGAGCAGTGCCAGACAGTGGGTATCACACGTGGGAGAGCCGCGAGGGGTGACAGATCTGTTACCGTCCCTGTCAGCGGCGCTCTTGGGCGTTGGATTCGTGAGGTGCCCTCTGCGCGCCTCGAGTGGAGTTTGGATTTCGACGTGGGCACAGGCAGACCCAGTTGTTGCTGACTGTGAGATGGAGCCTGTTCTGTTCTTTTCTTCTATTTCTGACCAAATTTGTTGCGTTCACGTTCGGTTTCCCGTGCTGGGATTGTCAAAAATTCTCCATTATTAATTTGCACCTGCTAATGGGGAGAAATGTTTCAAAAATGAAACATTTGAAAAAGAATTTAACATTTGAAAAAGACCCATATGGGTCTACCTATGCAGACCACATATTCAACTTAAAATCTAATTGATTTTAAAAATTCAACTTAAAATCTAATTGATAAATAAATAGCTGATGGGAGGGGCTGTCCTGAGTTTCCTGGTGTTTTTCTGAATTTATCACGTTGTGTAATTACCACCCCTTCCCACCTGAATGAAAAGATCTTTAATGCCCCTTGCATTATTTCTTATTAATATTATTTTCTTATATTATTTCTTATTAATTATTATTAATATTGTTTCTTATTAATTATTATTAATTATGTTTCTTATTAATTATTATTTTCTCACATTAATAAGGAGAGCATCTCTGTGTCTTGACTCCGAAGGTAATCTGTAACACATACAGTAAACAACAACAGCAAGAAAAATAAAGTGAGAAAAGTGTGTTTATCTGAAGGGCTGTGTTTTATAAGAAGCATATACTAGATATATGTATTATATATTATATATTATATATTATATATTATATATTATATATTATATATTATATATTATATATTATATATTATATATTATATAGTATATAGTATATAGTATATAGTATATAGTATATAGTATATAGTATATAGTATATAGTATATAGTATATAGTATATAGTATATAGTATACATTATATTATATATTACACATTATACATTATACATTATATATTATACATTATATATTATATATTATATATTATATATTATATATTATATATTATATATTACATGTGTTATGTGTTATATGTCATATGTCATGTATCATATATCATATATCATATATCAAATATCAGTCATATATAATATATCATATATTACATATTATATATTACATATTACATATTATATATTCTCAGAACCTGAAATGATTGAGGCAGCTGATGGTTGAGCTGTGTCCTGTGCTGCAGGCACCCAGGATGGGAAATAAAAGAAATCCTGATTATCCTGATTGTCCTGGATGCGCACCCAGCCACTCACTGCACACCAACTTCAACATTCAGAGGAGGTAACTCGATTTTACAACCCGGCAGCCGATGGTTTTAAAAGGTGTTTGTGTTTTAAAAGGTTTTTATGTTCCTCAAAATTAAAGGGAAAGGTGTTATCCGATGCCTAAAAAGGCGCAGGGAACAGCAAAAGCCCCTTTGTTCCCTCAGGCTGTGTGAACAATGTGTTAATCCTTACCTTGGGAGATCACCTCCAGAAACAGAGGAGGCTCCAGCCTCCCTGCCAGCCTGAGCCAGTTTTTCTACTGTTGCAGCCAAAAGAAGGTGCCAAGTGATGGCGAAGTAGGTGCAGCTCTGTAATGAATGAGCAAACCTTGGCTTTGTGCATCTCCCCAGAACCCGGGAGATGGAAAAAGGGCAGGGTTGCTTCAGTGAAGGTGCAGGGAAAAAATCCACGTGGAAACCAAGAATGACTTTTATTATTCTTTAGCAGGTGCTCAATAATAAAAACAATTCATCAGCTCTGCCTGAGCTGATGGGGCAGAGGGTGACAGCGTGGCCACAGCTCTGTGCCAGCAGCTCTTTTGGTGGCTTGGGAAGCCCACCAGAGGCAGGAAAGCTGAGATCTGCAAGGCTGGGGAGGAGAAACCAGGCAGTGGGAGCTGGGCATCACCTCTGCTCTTTTTTTCTGCACCCAGGAACTCAACAGGCAGCTCGCACTCCTCCCATGAAAAATGGAAACCTGTAGTCCTGAAGTGTTCTCTCAGTTTTGTTCAGAAGTTCATTTCCCTAGGGAGGCTGTTGGAGGAGAATGATCTTTTTTTTTTTTTTTTTTTTTTTACGTCTGAATGTTTTGCAACAGAAAAAAAAACCTTTTTCAAATGTTTCAGTCCCGTTTAAATATAAGTGTTAAAGAGTCTGCTGTTAATTATCCATCCAGGATGATGGCATCTGTTATTTCTTTTTAAATGCTCCATTTACTTTAACTTTATAATGAAGTGCAGTAAATCTGTTTGCAGTGGTTGTTAACTCTTTGAATTAGTTTCAATTTTTTTTAATATAGAGGATGTTTTTAGACTTTTGCCACACATTGTCCTCTTGAGGGCTGAAGAGAAAGCTAAAATATATTTTATTTAAAGAGAGGTTTAATTCTGATCTGTTATGAGACCTCTCCTGATACTTCATAAAAAAATAAGAACTTCAGAAATTTTGAAGGAAACAAACGATGCCATTTCTCTCAACTCTTTTTTTTTTTTGAATTGCCAACATTTCATACAGATTTGCACTCCCAAATCTTTCTGCTGGAAGCTATTTACATCAGAAAGGAAGAATAGTGAAGCTGGGGGCTGAAAAACAGAATTTACACTTTTTTTTTCCGCAGCATTTCACATATATTTAATGTTCTTTTTTTTTTTTCTTTTTTTCCTCAGGTCTTTGTAACACAGTGTGTTCCAGATCTCGAGCTGGATAGATTAAGTGCCATGTACTCTATTTGACATGTCAAATTTCTGTTACTGCTGCCTGCAATACATGGGAGCAAATGTCACTTGTGTTTTTTGAACATATGCAACAAATTTCAACCTAGAAGTCAGCTCATGAGTGTCTGGGTTGGTTTTTTTTCCCTCTCTTTCTCTTTTTTTTTTCTTTTTCTTGTAATGCCAAAAGGATTTAGAACCAAACTGCTGCTGCCAGTTTAGGATGGGTGAGCCCTGAGCCTTGGACACTTCCCTTGACCTAACTTTTCTTGTTCCCTTCTTGCAGGAGCTTATGCTCTATTTTCATTTAAGAGGATTAAAAAAAAAATTTTTTAAAAAAATATATCTATGTATATATCCTGGAGATGTGATTTCAACTGCAAAATCTCACATTCCATTTAACTTGCTACCAAAATTTGTTTCCTTCTCAAAGCCTGTTGTTGTATGCAGCCTACAGTTAGTCAGGGAAATGGGTGATCCTTTCTGATTCCAAACTGGTTTAATCTCATGTGTTTGGAAAAGGATATTACATAAAATATCAGTCTACTATAAAAGGCAGCAGTGCAGCAACTCTTGTGACCACGACGTGGTGAGAAAATTGCTGTGGTGGTCTCTTAGAGGTTCAAAACACACAAAAGTGAAAAGTTATTCCATACAGAAAGAGAACAAACCCCAAATAATGTTTAAGTGATTTTTATTTAACTTGTGAAAATATTTAAATTGACAGTAAACAATTAGCTGAGATGTGAAACCCAACTGACATCTCTTGCAAAACATGGCATTTTTTAGTCTAGTGTAAATTTACCAGAATAAAGAGAGAAAATCCGTCCACACCAAAGACAATTTTGTGTAAGTCAAAACAATACTTAGGTGCAGCTTCAAAAATTCTTTGGAGGCTGCTTTATCACTATGAAAAAGTCTTCTCTCTGGAAAGACTTAATAGACATGGGGATATTTGTGAATATCTTCTGTCCTCTAAAAAGAAACAGAAATTATATTTATTTCAGCTGGATTTCCTCTGAAATTTCCTCCAGGGCTGTGGAGCCCTCTGAGATGTTCTCCCAGTTTTGCTGCTTGGCTTTCAGATCTGGAGGACAAAGGCTTCATTTTTTCCCTTCATTACAAGTTTCCTCCTCCCCAAACTCCTGTTACCCAAAAACTGCCAAGCTGTGGAGATCATTTATTTAAATATTAGAGCTAATCCTGCTCAAAGTGGAATTAACTGCTGTGAATGCCCCTGATTAGCAGCCTGGTGTCTGTGTGAGCACAGGAAAATCTCTGATAATTAAAAAAAAAACCAACCCAAACCCACTTTATTTCCAAAACTCTCTCTTAGCTTAAACTAATAGAATTTCTCTTTATCATAAGGCAGTCTGATAATGCACTGGAGGATTAATCATTAATACCTACCCAGCTCTTTTTTTTTTTATTATTATTTCAGGATCCTGTCAGATCGCTCCACTAAACTCCACAACCCACGTTTGGATTATTTTCTTTAACAATCATTATTCTATATTTATCCATGCTGAAGCATATTTTTAGCCCACATCTTTCATCAGTGAGAGGATCTGTGTCCCTTTAGACCCATTTCATTCTTCCCTGCCATTTGCCACATTTAGCTGCCTGGCATTGCCATGTTGCCACTTATCCTTTTGGGGATTATTATGCTGCTGCAAAGGTTTTGCTGATGAACTGTGGCATAAATTTTCTTGACCGTTAATTAAAATCAAGAATCACATTTTACGGATGAAATAGGATTCAGCCTCTTTCCTACAAGGCACATCAAGGATATATGGATTTTAGAAATTAGAGACAGGCATGCATGCACTCCGCATAAAAAATATATTCCCAGGAACCAATTTCCTGGTGGCAAATTATTGGCTGAATATATCAGTACAGATGGCTGTCTAAAATGCAATAATGCTCGGCATGTGTCACCATGATGTGGGAACTCATTCAGAAACGGAATGCTGCAGCACTGGAATAAATAGATATGGAGCTGAAATTACAGATTGTGGAATACAGGATGGGTGCAGGCTGCTGCTGCTGCTGCCTGGTGCTGGGTTCCCTTCCTGGGAAGCAGAGATCTCCACAGGCACTTTGTCATGTGCTGGCTGCAATTTCAGCTCTTAATTGTCTATTGCAGAATGGAGAAGAATTAAATTAAGAAAAGAAATGGAAAAAAAAAAAAAAAGGTCAGAATTTGGCACAGCCACGAGTTGGTGCTTGAGGTCCATCACCATCACTGCAAGCAATAAGGAACCAGGCCAGGTCACTTGGTCTTGCTGTGGATATCTCAGATTTTAAAGAAATTTCTGTCAGTAATTACATTAGGACTTTTTGGTTTAATCCTTGCAAAGGCTGGAGAGAAGTGAAAACACAAAACCACCCAGGCTCTTTCAATGGAAGAGGAAAAGCAATTATTTTCTCAATCTCCATATGGTTACATTTTGAATAAAGGGCGTAGTTTTATGTTGATAGAGAAAAAGATCCAGTTTTCACCTTGTATTTTTGCCCCTTAACACAGCATTTTAGCTGTCTATAAATGCTGTGAACCTCCTAAACACAGAAATAACTCACATAAGTTCTGAAGCTTGTTTGAACTCTTGAAAGGGCTGCTTCCAGGGCCACAAATTTTGAGTTTACAAGAAGCCCCCTTGGATTTTCAGTAAAAATGAATAATAGTTCCCTTCCAGCTTTTAGACTTGACTGCACTCCATGCTCTTCAGTGGCACCACACAATTGGTCATGATTTGCTGTAAGAAACGTAACGATTTTTCTTTAATTCTTTTCTATTGAATTTTTTTTGTACTCTTCCTGTGCTGCAGTAGAATTAAAAAGGGGAAAGGAGATGAGACCTTGACAATTGTGGCATTCTGGTACACACATAAAATTTCGTGACTTTTCACCCTTTCAAGAGATGTAAAAACCTTCTTGTCTTTGCCATATGTCCTAAAAACACGTGCCACATACATTGCCACAGTGACATGGCAAATGGTTTATCCATGAAATAAACAGGTACTAAGCCTAAAAACCCTGGAGATTATGGGTTTGCTTTGATTTATAATAGTGAGTTAATAGTGATCAGAGAGCAAATCAATGATGTTTCTTTGTACAAATGCATGAACCACTAACTATCCTCATGCCAAGGTGTCTTCCTCGAGGCTGTTTAAATGCAAAAGCTCCCTAAAGTACAGATATCAGGCTATTATCTCTGTAGCAGACTAATTAGAAATCTTATTTGTAGGCCTGTCAATAGACACTGAAGATACAGATATTTGGCATTAAATTCAGCTCTCAGTGACAGATTCACGCAATTCGTGGGCATCCAAAGTGTTGCACTGAGAGCAGAATTTTGCTATCCAACTCTGCCTAGAATAAAACTTGCTCTTCGGATTAATACAATTTTTGAAAGATCAGAAAAGGTTTCAGTGCACCAAAGATGTTTTAAATTTTGTTTCAGTGTTTAACCAAGCCAAGAGTTGTATCAGAAGCTGAAATTTCTCTCTTACCTCCGCTGCACCAAGACCTGCAACAGTTTGTTCTTGGAATGTAAAAGGGTAAGATGAAAACCTGAGAATTCATTATATCTTTGGAGAATAGCAATTATAATTGCTTTTCTCACTCTCTCTTCTTGTATGGGCTTATTTGTACGTGTTCCTGCTAAATATGGCACACGTATTTCACTCAGATTAGAAAGCAAGCTGACCTTCATAACCACTTACTCTCTGCCTAAGGATAAATACATTTTAGTGGAAAACTCTTCTACTCAGTTAGATAAAGATGTTTCATGCTGTAAAAAACATGCAATTTTATTTTCACATAGAATATTTTTTCATGAGAAAGGAAGGGAGATTAATCAGTTCAAGAAATCTACAGTTACTTGTTGATCTTAAATATAGGAATTATTCAGTATGACTGTTTTTTTCCCTTAGTGTTTAAAGTTAATTGTGCTTGTAAGTATTGAACAATAGCAGAAGAAATGTCACTCTCATTTCCCATGTTTTCAAAAAGATGGGGTTTTTATGTTTTGTTTTCTAATTCAGTTTTTAACTGTAAGAGTGGGGTTTACATTGAGTTGGCAGAGGCCTTGACAAAGTAGAAACGGGTCAAAAAATATTTATTGCTGCTACTAAATCACCACTATTATTATTTATCTAAATACATTCCTGATTTATAAGAGCTGCCCCCAATTTCTTAGTTGGTCTCGTAGTTGGATTAAATCTCACTAGATGATTGACTATGTGTTAACCGAGACGTGGTTAAATCTCTTTTACGGAGCATAAACACATTAAAGGTTATTTTCTCACTTTTTGAGAGACATTTGAGAAAACGTCCCTCAAAAAATTCAGGACTTTAAAGAGCTTTGAAAGAGCTTGCATTTTCAGTGGTGGCTGAACTGGGGAGATGCTGAATGTGAACAAATGGAGAAAAGCAGGAATCTGTGGTGTGTGTGTGTTTTTTCCTCCCCAGCACGTGCTCGTGCCCACGAGCAGATCCATCCTCACCTGAGATAAACTTGCACAGTTCTCAGAGCTCTCACCCTGTGTTGATTCATCTGTGATGGCAGCTTGGAAAGGATTAATGATACCCTCACTGTACCACATCAAGAGCAAAAAGGAATTTAAAGTGCTGCTTTTGCTCTGAAGCAGATTTCCTTTGCTTCTTTAATTGTGGAATCAGGAGTTTATCACTTGGATGTAACCCTGTATTTCCATTAGAAGTGACCGTGTCAAATTAGGAAGTGGCGTTTCCATTTAAAGGCAAATTTGTAGGAAGGAGGAAAGAGCCTGCCTGCATTATTTAAAGCTTGGCTCAGATATTTGTAGATTTATTAGAAATAAAGTACAAACTATGTGTCCCTCCTCATTCTAAAGGGCTCCACGCTTTTCTCCTGCTTTCACAGGCACTTTGCCCAGCTCCAGGACAGGGCTCTGAGGTCTCCAGAGCAGAATGAAGATTAATTCAATTATTGCACATTGAGACACTGTGGACTCCAGTCCAAAACCCTTCTGAAACAGTTACTGCATTTATTTTATTTTGCTGATTTATTTTGCCTTGTGGGCACGGCTCTCTAAGTGCCCTGGAAGCTCACAGCTTCCCTGGGTGACTGGTGACAATATTTGTATTATTTGGGGGGCCTTCTTCTATATTCTACCCCACATTTCCAGGATCCTGCATCTCAGGATCATCACACCCATCCTTAATTTTAACAAATTATTGCAGTCACTCGGGTTGGTGGGTTTTCTAAAATAGTTTTGCTGTCACATTTTGGGGAAAAGGGAGAAATCCTTAGACTGTGTATTATTGGTGCCTCCTGAGCTCTTGACCTAGGAAGCAAAATATCCAAACAACTAAAGACAAAATGAATTTCCTTGTCTCAAAACATGTGATTTAAAAAGCTAATACTCACAAAAGATAAACCTTTTTGTGCTCATTTGACAGCAATTACCTGTTTTACACCATAACCTGTCCACAAGATTTTTATTTTAGTGTGTGAAGACAGTGTGAACCTCTCATGTCTCTCAGTAATTTTTCAGTGATTCCCCGTGTAGGAATCTCAGTGTCACACACCAGTGACTGGTCCAATCATTTGTCTCCTCTGATATTCACAGCTATTCCCTCAGAAAGCAAAATTACTCCTCAGTGCCTTTTTTCTTTTTTTTTTTTGACAAAACTTTGCAAAGCTTTCATCCTCAGGGAATCTTTTTCCAACCTTATTTTATGTTTTAAAGTTCAGGGATTGACACTTGTCATTTCAATGTAGCAGGCAGAAGTGGAAAACTTTTAATCCACACCACAGCACCACATTTTCCTAAAAATGCAAAGTTTGGGCCAGGATGGTCTAAGATCTCTGATTTAGGACAGTTGGCAAAGGCAGTGCAGGTAATTTCCCCCTCCAGGTTCATTTATCAGAGTGCCACATGCATGTTTAGCTTTAATTACTGGATGGGATGCAGACACAAGGCAGGTGTGCCACATTTATTTTTAGATATCATCTAAGAAAAGAGGAGGAAAGATGCACGCAGCAAAAAAATTTTACTCTGGCAGCACACAACATAAAAATAATTTGCTTTCTGTCTGCAAACAAATTTAAATCCTTATTTTGCCGTATTAAAAACAATATAAAATGAACAGTTAGCATAAATAAGTCTCACTGCTCAGTGGACTCTCAGCTACATGTGATAAAGAACGTAGATGCCCATATGTTTAGATGCTGCAAATTGAATATTTAGCCAACTGGTCCCTGGAATGGAAGCAAAAAAATCTAAAGTTGGGTGCTTGGACCCTTTGAACAGCACACAGGCAGATTGAAAGGGCTTGTTGGGGAAAAAAAATCCTTCACATAATGAGAGGAAATGTTGATGGTGACCTTAAAGAGTCACAAAATATCCCTATGATATAAAAGTATATTAATAAAAATCTGGCTGTACTGCAACTGCCAGGATCAGATAATGCATTTGTGGGAGAGGGGAGTCCAGATCTTTGCACAATTGTCATGAACCACAGAGAAAAGATATTTAGTATAAAACTACAATAGCATCCAGCTCCATTCAACACCTTGACTCCAATAATTGTTCTCAACTACAACTGCTTGTCTTGCTGAATTACCTGAATTTTCTATTACCTAGAAAATATGGAACAAATTGTGTTTGGAATCAAAAATCACTAAACAGTCAGTTCTATAGGTTAGAACACAGCTCCTCCAGTGAAAAACTGGAATATTTTATGTTTATCAAAGAAGGCTTTGGAGCTGTAAGTATTTCTGAAAAGCCAAACTGATCTCAAGGAATCCCCAAGATGTGATCAATTTACACTGAACTCCCAAGCCATATCAGGCATTGCACTGTTTGTTTCCAACCAGAGATTATTCTAGAGAGCACTGAAAGTGGATTTTTGAAGTTTCTTAAACATTTCCTTCCCACTGATTCCATTAGAAACATCTGTAAATCTTGATTTTCATCACCTACCTGCTTCAAGCAGTGTGGTTCTAAATTCCCTGCACATAAAAGCTGTGGCAGGGCTCAGAAACAAACCTGAACTCCAACTGCTCTGCAAAATCCTTTTGAAACATTCATTTTAGGTCTTCTAATAAATAATTATAGACAGGCAGCGTGCCAGAACCTGATAACCTGGAGATCTGATGGCATCAGGAGCAACCTGCTGAATATCCAGGCTTTCCCACATATTTAAACTTCATCTCTTGCCCAGTTTGACACCTATTTCCCTGTAATTCATTTTTCTCAGACTGAGAAGGATGATTTGAAATTATTTGCTTACAATTTGCTTTCTGAAAACAGAAATTATTTGCTTACAATTGTGAACAAATCCTGAGATTTTTTTTCTTGTGTTACTGCAGTTTTCATGAAGGCACAACATCTCTTTTTGCAACTCATCTGTTAATGGTTATTGGATTAAGCCGTAAAAATATAAAATTAAATGGTAACCTTATACGAATGCCCTTTTGATGAGGGGAATTTTGCCAAACCTTGTTTCTGTTTCTCTCTTCAGTTAGATCAGTTTTCAGTACCAGGGAAGTTCAAATGATTGCAACCAAGCACACATGAGCAATTTGCAGCATGTATGTCTGCACATCAGGGAGAAAATCTTCACTTGCTGCACTTTCAAGAGGTTGTAAGCCAAGAAAGAAATTTGCAGGACTCTCACAAAACTATTCCAGGCACTTGGTAAATAGATTTATATCTCAGACACAAAGGGGAATGATAAGCTATAGGAATTTTTGAAGTCATTCTAGGTGGTCAACATCCTATTACTTAAATTAATGTATAAAACAGACTGGAAATACATTGACACATCAAAGAAAAATGTTATGCTAGAGCTTTTCTTTTTAATTAAATACAGAAAAACAGTTATGTGAGCCTCTGCAGGGATCTTTTTTCCCTTTTTTTTTTTTTTTTGGGTAAAATATTGAGAAATCAGTTTGTTTAAACGTTAAAGCTGTTCGTAGGAAAGTAAGCCCCTGGAGGTTAGAGAAAGTGTTGTCACTCAAATCTGTTCTCCCAAAGAGCAATTACTGTAGTCATTAATGTGCCTTGTTCCAAAATCCAGTCTGACATTAAATACTGCTTGAAATGTTCGGGAGACAGTTAAAAAGGTAGGAATGGATCATTTTCTCATGCAACATGTGCTGAAAAGCTTCTCCCCGTGCATTCAATCATCTGGCTTCACAAATCCTAGTGGTACCCTTCTGAAGCTGTTATGGAATATATTGGTTGCATATTTCATTTGTTTCTGGCAAGAATAATTAGATGAATGTTTAATTAGAAGAGATTTTCTTTCGTGAATCATGGCCAGCTGACTGAAGGGTTGATGACAGTCCGTATTAACCAATAATACATACATAAGAATAATTTGACTTGCTGGTGTAACAAAATTACAGGTAGATTAGAAATGCCCCAGCAGAAGGATAAATCCCCAGTCGGTACAAATCAAAGATTCACTGAAGTTGACAGGAATATTTTATTAGAAACCTCCTAAGAATGTGGGAAAATTTACTGTTATTCAGAAAGATTCCTGCTTTGCTGTGCTCTCTGCCTTGGATTGAAACCTCTGTGAGGCACAACACGATTCCCTCTCACTCCTCTCCCTGCACACAGATTTGTCCACACATTCCCATCCTTCAGTCCTGTTCCTCCATCCCACCTTGGGATGCAGCTCCTCCATCCACCTGCACCCCTCAAATCCAGAAAAAAACCCAGCAGCTCCCCTCACACCCAGAAAAAACCACACCAGCTCCCCTCACACCTAGAAAAAACCACACCAGTTCCCCTCACACCCAGAAAAAACCACACCAGCTCCCCTCAGACCCAGAAAAAACCCCAGCAGCTCCCCTCACATCCAGAAAAAACCACACCAGCTCCCCTCACACCCAGAGTAAAACACACCAGCTCCCCTCAAATCCAGAAAAAAACCTCACCTGCACCACTCACATCCAGAAAAAACCACACCAGCTCCCCTCACATCCAGAAAAAACCACACCAGCTCCCCTCACATCCAGAAAAAAACCCACACCAGCTCCTCTCACATCCGGAAAAAAACTCACCTGCACCACTCACATCCAGAAAAACCCCAGCAGCTCCCCTCAAATCCAGAAAAAACCCCAGCAGCTCCCCTCACATCCAGAAAAAACCACACCAGCTCCCCTCACATCCAGAAAAAACCCCAGCAGCTCCCCTCACATCCAGAAAAAACCACACCAGCTCCCCTCACACCCAGAAAAAAACCCCACCAGCTCCTTCATCCCCTGCAGGAAAATGTGACTCTGCAGGGCCTGGAATGGGGCAGAGGATCCTCGGGAGAGGCACCCAAAGCTGCCCGTGGTGAGGGTGAGCAGGAGCTGCAGAGCTGATCCTCTGTGCTCCCGCAGTTTTCCCACAGCTTTTTGTTCAAAATGGACAAATCCTTGGCAAAATTGGTCTTGATGGCTTTGGATGTATTTCTGTGGGACCTTCCATGACCTGTTCTGTATATAAACACCGAGTAAAACATGATTTTCAGTAAGGAAACTTCAGTCCTCTTTTTTTTTGTATTTATTTGTTGACTGTGAACCTCTTACAGGACCTTGTGGGAGCCTGAAGTTGAACTCACACCCCTAACCTGGGATGAGTAGCCTGGTCAAAACTCAATAATATAATATAATATTATATTATAATATATAACTCAATAATATGATATTATATTATAATATATAACTCAATAATATGATATTATATTATAATATAATATAACTCAAAAATATGAATATTTTTGTCTGTTCATCTTACTCTGCAGCAGGATGCTGTCTGTCCATCTTCCTCTCTCTAGAATTTCTCTTTTTTCCCCAAATCTGTTTATTACCATGCCTGTTTTTACAGAAGCACGTTTCCCCTCCTTCCTTTGATTTGCCTGCTGGCTCTTTGGGTTTCAGTCTTTCTGTCTGCCTGTACCCTTTTATTCCCTTTTATTTATAAAACCCTTTTATTCAGCACCCACTTCCACTGGAATCAGGAAGTTTCCCCAGTAACACCAAATTCAAACCCTGGTTCCTTGCTTGTGAAATTGGACAAGGAACAGTTTGATGCTGCACAGAATTTTAGGAAAGTTGATTAATAAATACCGGGAAAAACTCAAAATTAGTGGGGTAATACGAAATAAATAACACTGAAATTATTTATATAATATATAATTTATATACACAGCTTTATAAGGTTAACCCAGCTCTGCCTTCAGACAGAAGGGAGGAAAAAGAGCTTTATTGCCTCAGATTGCCTCTGCCTACAAATCTGAAGCACATTTGACTCCACCCTGTCTTCTAGGCAGTAAGTTACTGTATTTAGTACATACATTTAGAGCTTAAGTTAAGGTAGGCCCAGAAACCACCCACTGGTTAATTGTTCCTGTGCATTATTAGGAAGAGGACTTGCTCCCAGAAAACCTTAAGGTCTCGTTTTTCAGGGGTTTGGGTGGGGAGTGGTTTTAGTTTTGATCTTTACTTTTTACAGTAAGCACTTTTTGCACACTCTAACCTGACGAGAGGCACGTCTCAATAGTGAGGTTAAACAGGTACAGCTGCCACCCCAACAAAAAGCTGCTGGTGCTTCTGAAATAGTGTTTTAAATTCTCTGGAAGAAGGTACTTTAGCTTACCACGTCCAGGTAAATTAATACTTTTACGGCCATGCCAGTAGAAACACAAATATATCCAAATAAAATCCAAAGGCGTGGTTGCCAGGTAGCCACTGTCATGACAGAGCAGGTCCCAGTGAAGCACAGAGAGGTGAGCCCCTCATAATTGCAGAGATCCATTTCTCATTCTCCTTGACAAGGAGCCTTTATTTTATTTATTTTTATATATATATATATATATATATATATATTTTTTTTTTTTTTTCCTGTACAGATGACAAGATCTCCCAGCTCAGCAGGAAAAAGCCTGCAGGAAAACACGAGCACGAGGCTGAACCGTGTCTCCCCGTGGAGACACAAGGTTTTTTCAGATGTATCCTAGAACTTGGTGTGGAAATGGGAGAATGAGCCCATCCCTTTAGTTGTGGAGAATGGTGAGATGTGGTATCAGGTGGCAAACAAGCACTGGTTCCAACTTCCAGTGCTTCATGGTTGCCAGTTTGAACTGATACAGCAAGGATAGGAAGGCACCAGACATAAAAATTTAGGTGTTTGGGAACGTTTTAGAATCCCCTGAATTTCTGTGGCAAATCCCAGGATTTTGGGTCCATTCCACCAATTGGTTTCCCTTTCAGAAATTAATTCCCTTTTTAAAAATCACATTAAGCCCGTGCTGAAGTCCTTGGAGCAGGGTGTGAGGGGATAGGTGTGCTGGGGCTCTGTCAGATCTCATCCTCTGGGCAGTGGAGATAACTTTGCTCACTGCACTGAAAGGGAAATGAGACACAGGGAAGATTAATTGGTTTGCTCATAGATGCACAGAAAGTTTGCAGCTATATGAGGAGCTGAAACCGACCCCAGATGGATCTTGTAGAGCAAGCAATTATTTCTATTTATTTACAGTTTGTGTGCAAGTCACATTTTATGGTATGGTCTTAAGAGACGGCTGCTTTTTTAAACATTTACCAACTGAAACAATAAACCATAATTGCTCTGGTACAGAACTCCTTACTTTGCAACTCAGTTTAAAAAAAAATAAAAAATCCTTCCCTGTCTCCCGGGGTGTGAAAGATTCAGTGAGATTTCCCCCACAGGAAAGATGAAAACAATGTATGAATAACAAGTGCAAGGAGTCAGGGATCCTTTGCAGAATGTGTTTTGCACAGTAAATGTTATGATGTGGTCCAAGGACAAGCTGTTGATGGATAAGATGGAGCTCAAAATATCAAATTTTTTTTCTCTGCACCTGATGACTTAATACAAGCAATACACACAAGGTAGATTCTTGGATTCCAAATCTGCTGGAGGGGGAAAAATGTGCCATATTTTAGGCAGCAGGAGTTGTACTCAGTAAATTTGGGGCTCTGTGTGGAACTCTGGGTAAGCAGCTGGAGAAACTGAAACTTTTTACTCATCACCATCCAAGCTTCAGTCCTGGGATTCCACAGCACTGGATTTCCACAGCACTGCAGTATTGTTTTGTTGGATTTTTTATGTTCTCCCACAGCACTGCAGTATTGTTTTGTTGGATTTTTTATGTTCTCCCACAGCACTGCAGTATTGTTTTGTTGGATTTTTTATGTTCTCCTGTGTCTCCATCCTACCTTGTGTCAGAGAAGTGTGTCCACTCAGCCCGTGGTTTTCTGAAAAGACAGCAAACAAGCCTGACAATTATATCTGAGTCAACTGTAGGACCACGAGCCTCTAACCCACCCAATCCTAAAGGTTTAGTGGGATTTCCTTGAGAGAAAATGGGTTTCAATAAGGCCCTTTCAGGCTCTTTAGGCAGCAGTGTCTCCACGCCATCAGTGTAGCTGCTTCGTGCAACGCCTGGAGGTGACAAAAGGCAGAAGTGCCACATTTTCATGTTGGGCACATCCAGAAAAATCTCGAGGTCTTGCCCATCTCTGGGTGAAGAAAACCCTGCCCTGACCACCGTGGCATTCCATCCATGCTGTGGCTGAGCTGTTTTTCTCTTGCTGTGAAGGAGAAAGGAGGAGACAAGCAGAGAAATAAGAAAATGCATTCCCAAGGACTGTGGATGCCCAAAGGGATGCACACGCTGTGGTGAGGGCTGGCTGCAGATGCTGCAGAGCCACTTGGAACAGACGAATGTCACACTTTGAGCTGCACTGACAGTGGGACATTCACTCAATAAACCCTTGGGAGCAGCTGGAAAGGGCTGCCTGGCATTTCAGGGGGGCCCTGATTTCTCATCAGCTTGTAAAGCTCGCAGCTTGACTGGCATGCAGGGAGTTAATGAAGTTACTGCTCAGTTAGCTCAGCAGCTTTATCAGCTTAGTGTCAATCTTCAGTTGAGACAATGGTTAACCACTTATCTCACTCCAAGTGTGAGGTGTGGCCTCGGGGGCAGTTATTTTCACAGGAAACAGTCTCCAGAGCAAATACATCGATTGTGCAGCTCCAGCAGATGATTCAGCAAACAGCAGATAAGGCTCCTGCCCTGCTGAAGGCACGATGGAGAGGAGAGCTCACAGTCCTCCCTGCCGGGGCTGGCCCAACCTAGGGCTTAATGAGCATTTATCAGTGTCGTTGATCTCCAGCACAGCATTAAAGCAGTAATTCAGGGAACACTGAGTTTTCAAAGCACTGTAACACACTCATAAAACAATGCTCGCAACATGACTAAAGAGCTAAACACGCCGTAGCTGCGTTTTATGGCTGGTGAAAATAAGCACAAGAGGAAGAGGATAATGCAGCCCAACACCTCGGGAGCAGGAAAGGTCTCCAGTCCCACCACAAGGTTCTCACCACCTCTGGAAGGTCCTGCCAGCGTGGGACTGCCCTCTGCCCTTTGCCTCTGGGTTGTGGGCCTCAGATAAAATAAATAAATAAGACAAAAGTGGCCTCAACAGCGTCAGTGACACTTTGGCACGAGTCCTGCTGTGGGTCCCTTCCTCTCTGAGCACTGCCTTCATCCCAGGGCCAGGAGCCCTCGTGCCCTGCTGGTGCCAGGGGTGGAAATCCACATTTCTGCTGCTGCAAAAGCTGACTGGAGCGTGTCTGAGCGGGACCACGGCTTTCCCCTCACTCTGACACTCCCAGCAGGTGAATCTCACTCCCAGAGCTCTGTGAAGGATGAGGAGAGGGCAAGGGGATGCTGAGAGCTGAGGATGGCACAGTGGTGGCTTTGCGGTGCTCTCATTGGGGTTTTTTGGGTTGGAAAAGAAGATTTTTTTTATTTTTGGGTTGGAAAAGAAGAGATTCCCTGTGGGATCAGCTCCTGTCCAGCAGTTCTGAGCACTTCCAGGAGGTGCTGGAGCTGTAGCCGTGGGCTGCTCCCTGCCAGAGCTGCTGGTTTCTCACATCCCTTCTCCCTCTCTGATTATCCTGTGACATCTGGGAAACTCTCTCCACCTAAATGTGCATTTTGAAGGAAATACCTTTCTGATCAAACAGTGATCACTGTCAGCTCTCTCTGAACCAGCCTGATGCTGCCTGACAGAGCCATCCAATTTCTCCCAAACCTCTTGGACAAAGTGGAAAAGCACTGCAGGATTTGACAGCAGCCTCGGCGACAAACATCTCATTTTATAGGGGCTTGTTAACCATGAGAAATCTGTGCACAGGTGACCAGATGCTTGTCAGGCTCCCAGTGGGGTAATTTTAGGTGAAGTATGGGGATTCCTGCTCAAGAAGCAATATATATAAGGGGTATTTTGCATGTTTGATTCTCAGAGGCAATTATAAAATGCAACAGCAACATTTGTCTGGAGTCGCTAATAAATAAAAGTGGGATAAATTCTGTGAGTGTGAATTCATAGGAAAAATTATAGGAAAAAACCTGCTGCTGGTTAAGATGAAAAATCTGTCCTCAGTCACCAAGACATTAGTGATTACTAAGGCTAAAATCCGAAATTAATGCAGTGCCTCTTTTAGGAGTGTCTCTAGCTAGAGGTATTTATTTTCTATTTACCTGCTTCCATCACAGCCTTTCACAACACTGGGAAATGCAAAACTTTCCAAGGCCAAACTTTCAACCAAAACAGGAGATCTGTGAACGCTGGGGATGGAGATTTCTCAGCAGCAAGATGCAGACCACGAATCTCACCTCACAGCAGGTAACAGTGATTGCTAAACTCACCATACCTAGAATTAGTAAACATCCCCTTGCTGTGATTTAAATAGAAATTTAAATCTTTAAATTTAATAGAAAAAAGTAAATAAATAAAAGTAAGTAAATAAAATAAAGAAAAAATCTTTAATTTTAATAGAAAAAAGTTGTTCCCAGGCACAAATAAGAATGACTAAAGACAGCCTAGTAATTATTACCAACACAAGAAATGCTTGCATTTAGCTGGGGAGAAAGGAAGAGATTCTCATTGATACTCGCATATAATTCTGGCAATTAGACACCATGTCACTAATTACCTACCTTTACAGGATTTCAGAACAATTTTCTAATCTCTCCCCATCCCACATCCTAATTAGCTCCTGCTTCCCTGCCATTGACTCCAGCTGTAAGGAGCAGCTTAGCCAAATTTCAGGCTGTTTTCTGCAGCAGTTGTCACAAAGGTTTGTATTAATGTCACATTTTGCTGTTTCCATCTACATTATTCAGATTTTGGCCACCAGTACTGGCCAGCCCTCCACACTGCCAAGTGTCACCACCAAGGTGTCACTGCTTCTAGGACACGTTTATAGAGCACATTTATGAGCACATTTTCCTCTGCCATCACAGGGTAATAAAGGGTTATGAGTGTAGGCTTTCAAAATGAAATCCTTCCAACAGGAAGGTTCTTGTCAGACAACTCTGGGTGGGAAAAAATCAATGAGATTTGAGATTTTTAAACCTTCCACAAGTGGTGAGCAAGGATGGTCGTAATCCTGCAGTTGTGAAGGTTGTTGATTTTCTTGTAGAAAACACTCATGCCTCACTTTTAAAACGAGGTAGCCAGCAATGACTGAGGGTCAGAGAATTTGGAGAATGCCTTTAAAAAGCTTTTTTTTAATCATTGATGCATCACTTTGAAATAAATATTAGTTAAAAGAAGTCACAGGTTTTGGAAATGAGTTGCGAGAATTTGCTTAAACTACAAGAAAATGGAAAAGGAGAAGGAGAAGGAGAAGGAGAAGGAGAAGGAGAAGGAGAAGGAGAAGGAGAAGGAGAAGGAGAAGGAGAAGGAGAAGGAGAAGGAGAAGGAGAAGGAGAAGGAGAAGGAGAAGGAGAAGGAGAAGGAGAAGGAGAAGGAGAAGGAGAGGAAAAGAGAGAAAGAGAAAGAAAAAGAAAAAGAGAAAGAGAAAGAAAAAGAAAAAGAAAAAGAAAAAGAAAAAGAAAAAGAAAAAGAAAAAGAAAAAGAAAAAGAAAAAGAAAAAGAAAAAGAAAAAGAAAAAGAAAAAGAAAAAGAAAAAGAAAAAGAAAAAGAAAAAGAAAAAGAAAAAGAAAAAGAAAAAGAAAGAAAAAAGTCTCAGCAGAATTGCCTGCCCCCAGAATACTAATTTAGCATTATTATATGAGTGAACTTGAAGGTCACGGGTGCAAGACAAGGCAGTGGGTGAGTGGAGTGGGCGAGTTGTTCCTGCCAGCAATGAGGAAGCCCAAGTCAGACAGTCAGTGATTATGAAAGTGTTTGGTGCACTCCAGAAACCCAACACATAATAAACCAAATGCGCAACAGCGACTTCTGCACTTTCAGTATTAGCTGTACACTCTTAGGTATGAATGCAAAAATGAGTCATCGTGCCTGAACATCTTCCCCCCTCTTAAAGCAATTTACATACATTGAGAAAAGATGCCTATTTTTAAAAGCAGAAACTCAGATACTTTTTTTTTTTAATTTATTTGTACAGGTGACAATTCCATCGCGTGAGCTGATGGTGCAGGTGGAATCCTGCACCATCCCAGGGCTGCTGTGGCCTCTGGGAGCTCCTCCCTGACTTCTCCACAGCATTTCCCCACTGCAGCAGCACGGGGATGGTGCTGGCCCTTGGGTACATCCAGGCTGTCCCATCCCGTGCTGTGACATGCAGTGACACAGGTCTCATTGCCAAGGTGCAGCCCTGGTGCCTTTGGCAGGATGGGAGTGCTGGGAATGCTGCACGGTCTAATGGGGATGCTCTTCCCGAGGTCTGCTGCCATTGCAGGCTCCTCTTTTTCACCTGGAGCTTTCTGAGCAGGCAGATGGAGGTTGCCTGGGAGGTTCTGTCACATTCTGAACAATGTGTACAGGCAGATAGAAAAGCCAGTTCCAGTCACACTCAAATTCCCATGAATTTGAGAGGAGTTCCAATACCAAACTCTGTGGCTTAGATGAGATCCTGGCACCTAATGTGCACTGCACCAGCTCTTGGAAGCCTGCCTTTGGTTTCAGTGTGGTTTTTACTGTTTCACCCACTTCTTTGCCTTTTCCTGCTGCCCCAGAGAGACTGGGGGAAGCACTGAAGTACAGCAGGCCTTTGCCAATGGCCCTAAGCAGGCCAAGAAAGTCACTGTGCTGTACCAGGAACGTGGGACAGCCTCCCGTGGTGCTGCTGCACAGAACAGCTTCCCAGAGAAGCTGTGGATGCCTTTTCCCTGGAAATCTTTGAGGTCAGATTGCATGACCTCAACCCTGAGGGACTTGGTCTAGTGGGGGGGTCAGAACTAGGTGATCTTCAACCCAAAGCATTCTAAAATTCAATCTAGAATTCTAGATTCAATCAATTCATTCCATGACCCCGTGCTTGTGGGGCTCAGGTACACGTGAGCAGCTGGGTTTGCAGAAGTGCTCAGCACTCAGGGCCACATATTCAAACAAGTTCAGTTGCTTGCAAATTTTCTTTTGCAATTAAAAAAAAGAAGAGAGTCTGACTAGGACCACAATGGGAACGACATGTTGAGGGCTTTAAAGAGAATTGCCCACTTAGTGCCTCAGCAAGAGGTGGGCTCATCTGAAAACTCAGCTCCAGATGTGGGGCTGAATACTTGAAAATTTAACCCGGATCTCCTTTGAAAATCTGGTTCTGTGTGAGAACATCTGTCACTGAAATGGTAATCAGACTATTATCCATGTACAATTTTACCATTTACATATTTTAATGACTCTTGACTCTTTCAAGCAAACTTTGAGAACCGATTTTCTTCCAGCGCAAGGGATACATTTCCAAAGGCAAACCCAGCTCCAGTGTTAGAGTTTGTAAAAATTTGTCTCCTGGACCACCCGGACCTGGTGCTGTTGCCTCTTCTCCGGTGGATGGGGATGGTGGAAGTGGGAGGGAGCATGAGGAATGTCCCCGGCAGTGTCCAGTGTCCCCGGCTCCTGAGCTCTCAGCCAGCTCTGTTTTCCCTGTGGGGATCAGGGGCAGAGCCTGCAGGGCTCATCCCTGAATTCTTCCCTGTGGGAAGGGGCTGATGCCTGCTGGATTCCCCCAGGGAGAATCCATCCACCCCTCCGGTGACTGCAGAGGGCGTGGAGGAGATCAGCCTTGCTCCTCAGGTTTTTGTGAATCCCTCCCCGCCTGCATCATCTGCCAGAATATCGGGCAACAAAGAGAATAAACTGATTCCTGGAAACTCCTCCCTGCAGATTTTCTCTGAATGGGTTTTATATGGCCAGGGGCAGGCTGAGCCTTGTTCTGCTAATAAAGGAGGGAAGCCACTCCAGTGCCTTTCTCAGACACTGCAAGCAACAGGCAGCTGTATTCTGTATTCTGTATTCTGTATTCTGTATTCTGTATTCTGTATTCTGTATTCTGTATTCTGTATTCTGTATTCTCTGCTGCTGTATTCTGCAAACTGCTGACAAATACAAAGGCATTTTGCTGCCTGAGAAGGCTTTACATACGTGTTTATTTGTGTAGCTGACATCCCCTTTGTTTGCACAAAGCAAAATTTGCATTACAGATCCCTCGTTAAAGGCGCACCTTTATCCAAAAGTGGCATGCAAACTGGAGCATGGCAGGGGTTGAAGATCTGCCACGTAACTTTTAATTTTGAACGTGGAGATGCCCGGATCTCAGAGGCCAGCTCGTGCTTGCTGAGCTGACAGGTCAGAAAGAGAATATTTCCATTTATAAACACTAAAAGAGTATTGTCCCTGGAAGTAAATGAAATGAAAAGTTTAAGCAGCCTAATGCCCTTTTTACAGTCACTTTTAACCACACTTTAGATGGAATAATAGGCTTTGCCTTGCTTAGCTATAAAATAAAAGCAAAATAAGAACATATGCCAGTTGTATAAGCTTCCTGTTACCCTACTTAGTCACTGTATTAATACTCCTTTAAGCATGCCATTTCACTCATTTTATTGCTCCTTTCACAGTTTATGGTCAAATAAACACCAGAATTCACATAAACCTTGGTTTGTCTCACGTATTTACATACATTTACCTGCTTTTGACCTTGACCTGGCAGTCAGGTGCACAAATCTTCATCTCAGCACTGGTACGAAGCGCTGTTGCCTCCAGTGGTTGCTGTGCCAGCACACCAGCACCTCCTCGTGCAAATCCACGTTTTTCCAGCTTGGAGACCAGGGTGATGTGTGGGACAGTGTCAAAGGCTTTGCACAAATGCAGGTAAAAACAATAATCACTTTTTATTCCTTCACTCATGCTGTAGCCCTGTTGTAGAAGCCACCAAATTTGCCAGGCATGATTTGCCTTTGATGAAGCCACATTTGCTGTCAGCAGTGACCTCCTTATTTTCCATGAGTTTCACGATCTTGCCAGGCACAGGGGTGAGTCTGGCCAGCCTGTAGCCCCCCAGGTTTTCCTCTTTTTTTCCCCTTTTTAAAAATGGGGGATTAAATTTCCCCTTTTCAGCCAGTGGGGACTTCACTGGACTGCCACACCTTCTCAGCAGTGATGCTTTGCCATCTGTGGCTCAGGTGGTGGGGCTGGAGCAGTCGCAGGTAAGGACTGAGGCTGTTTCCTTCCAGAGGGGGCTCACATTTTCCTAAATCCCTATTTTATCACCAAGGTCACTCAGGCACTTGGGATTGTGGCAGATGGCAAAGAACCTGACATCAAGGTCATGTTCCAGCACCAATCTCCTCCATCCTTTACCCTAAAACATGTTTTTACTCCTGTGCACCACAGCTTTTTTAAAACTGGCTTCTGAACGTGCTAGAGCTGACAATAAACAGGTTTATTTTCTTCTTATTAAGCTCTCAGGTGAAGATTAAAAAAAAAAGGTAAAAATAACAGTGTACTTGTGTGGCACGATGAAAGAAAATGGAAGATACTGAAACGCAGCTTTATATGGGGAGTAAAAAAGCAAAAGGCATTTATAGACAGTCTTCAAAATGGATTAATAGTGAGCATCTCATTGATTTCAAGTTATCAAAGGCCCAGATATCCCAAAGATGGCATTCATGTTTGTACTGAAGCACTGTGACTATCCAGTGACCTCCATTAGCCAACAAGCCAGCCCTGATATGAGACACTGAATCAGCACAGCTGCTTTAAAACTAAAATCTGCCAGGTACACTGCCTGCAAAAATCAGCACCTGTGCCCTTTTTTTCTGTAGTTTTGGGGAGCCCCAGCACTCACATTTTGTTTGGGTGTGACACCACCCACGGCCGCGCCCGCCACCCTCCACGGCGCGGTTTGAGCGACGCAGCTCCCTCAGCTGTGCTGACAGAATTTGGAATAAACATCAGTTTTTTGATGCCTTTTGATAATATTTTACAGAGAGGCCTGGACAACGCAGGCACTGAGGATGGAGCAATATTTTGAAGCTAATGAGACAGCACAAGAGGAAAGAGTTACGGCTCCGTGGCGTTTTTTACTGGAGGAAATGCAGCGTTTGAGGGCTCCCTGGGGCCCAGCTAATGCAAGATTTGCACAAATTATAACGTTTGTATAAACTTCAACCCCGAGTTACTGATGAGGAGCTCAGGCTTCAGAAAAGAAATCAGCACAAAGCTGGAGCTGTTGAGGAAGACGACGGCGTTTTTAAAATAATGCAGGTTAATTTAGAGGTTCTGAAAACCTGGTGGAGGTAAACAGGTGAGGCAGGACTTACATTTGAAATCTTGGAATTTCTCTCTGTTCCTGTGGATGCAGCTGGAACAGATGCAGTAAAATCAGAGAGAAGAATGAGGCATAAAAATTATGTGTCCAGCAAGGCAGGACTCCAAGCTGGGAGACATGCATTGATGAAAATAAAAATATCCATGATTTTTCTGGATGTAAATTTAGACACAATTGAGATAGAAGGTGAAGTATCAAAATCTATGAATTAATTTTTTTGCTTAATATATTTCCTTCAGTCCCCAAAACAGCTAAAAATAGCAAAATAACTTCTGATTTCATGGGTTTTTTGTTTGCTTTCTGAGGAAAAGAATGAGCCAAAAAAGTGATTACACTCAAGAGGGTGAGAACAGAAAGGGAAGATAGAGCTGATACTTGAGTTGGCTGAAAACTTTTCAGTCAGCCATTAAAAAAAAAAAAAAAACCAGAAGAAATGAAAGTATTTTTCTAATTATGTTATATATTACCCCATGTACATTTTCCTAGAAAAGTTTATTTTAATAACACTTCCTTAATTAAGAACATGCTCTGTCTTCTCCCAGCCAAAATGAAAAACATTTCTTAGAAGCTAATTATTCCTTTGAGATAGAGTCAAAAGGAATGGGGGAAGTCTGTAAGGAGCATGGCACGATAGAAAATACCTTTGCTGAATTCTTTTCTTTGTAAAAAACAAAAAAAACCCCAAAAACTTCCATGAAATCAGAAGCTGTTTTGCAATTTTTAGCTGTTTTCAGACTGAAGGAAATATATTAAGCAAAAAAAAAATTAATTATTGAATCTCTTCAAGGACAGCATTTTTTCTGAGCCAGTCACACAGGTGAAGGCAGACCTGCTTCCAGAGTAACATCTTTTCTGTGCTACACATGTGAGTGGGTATGAGCCCTTTTATACCAAATTTTCAAAGGTTTAATTACATGGATTGAGCAAAAAAAAAAAAAAAAAAAAGAAAAGAGGCTCAGGCTCCAGTGCTGCCACATTTATTGTTCTCATTTAGGTCAGTAAGGCCATCCCCATGCACGTCCCTGCTGCTTAAGGCCGTGTAAAGGCAAAATGATTTCTGTTTGGTGATGGAGAACACCACAATCCTACTGCTTATGGCAAAATGATTTCTGTTTGGTGATGGAGAACACCACAATCCCTACTGCTTATGGCAAAATGATTTCTGTTTGGTGATGGAGAACACCACAATTCCTACTGCTTATGGCAAAATTATTTCTGTTTGGTGATGGAGAACACCACAATTCCTACTGCTTATGGCAAAATGATTTCTGTTTGGTGATGGAGAACACCACAATAATTTATTTATCTGCTCTGCACACAACTGGGAACCAAACCCTCCTGTCTGAGGCCATGGAGGGTTCTGAGGCTTGGGCAAATCTGGCGTTTTGGTGGCTCCTGCAGCTCAATAGTCACACAAATACCCCGAAAATGCAAACACGTTTCCTAATCAGTGTCTGTGTACTCAGAGATACCACAGCCTGCAAATGTGTGCTGTGATAAAGGGGAGTTCATGGGCCAAGTATCTGTGCTTATAGAAGTGGATTACATCAGGCTGAAAATGAGGAAATACCCACTGCAAATCGCTGCAAACAAACGCGGCCTTGGGCACAGAAAGATGTGTGGACATGAATTTCTTCTAAAAACAAACTTCTGTCAGTGCTTGAAAGGAGGGACAGCCCAAAGAAGGCAAGGAAAAGGTCTTCAGAGACACACAAACTGGTTTTTATGCCTCCAAAAATATTTGAAACATGGCCCATATATATTCTGGAGAATAAAAAAAATCCAAATCCAAAAAATAAAAAGAATACTTCATAGGAGTGAATGGAGGTTTTACTGGAGATCTGGTACTGAGAGCCACAGAGCAACTTCTGCTTTTTCACAAAGCTCTGTTTATGACACTTTCTGGTAAATTACTGGCAAGTCTGTCTTTATTCATCTTTTGCTCTCTTCAGCTGAAATTTAAACAAAAATGGAGGCCTGTATTATATTGCTTTTCCAACAAATAGATGATCACACTATCAGAAAGGCACAATCTCAGCACCTGCTTTTGAATAACAAAGTAGGCATCAGGAATTTCCCTCCATCCTTAGGTATCAGAAATATATATTTTTTTCCTTTCACATCTTCGAAACAATTCATTCCCAGTTTATTGTAATTCATTTTTCTTCTCTCTTAGCAGTGAGCTGAAGAGACCAGGACAGAATACTTTTTTTCCCTTGTTTCTGCCTGGCTTTTCTTTGGACCCAGTAAATCCATTTAATCCTTTTCTGGGCTCAAAGGCTTCTTTGGCTTTTTTATCTGGGCTCCTGACTCCAAGACAATTTGCCTCAGGGCCCTGGAAGAGGTTTTTTCCACGTTGCAGGACCCTTTGCAACCAACAGCGCCGTGATTTGGGGGGAATGAAGCCAATTCAGAGCCTCACCCCACCTGGCACAAGCTGTTTTTTCAGTTTTTCAGACTATTTTTTTTTTCCAGACAGTTTTTCAGACCCAGCCCTGCTTTTCTGCCTGATTTGGCTGCTGCTTCTGAGGTACTTGGTGCCAGTGAAGAAAACTCCTCTGATCCTACTGCTGGTATTTGGTGTTTTTTGGTGGTTTTTCTTTTTGGTTATTTGTGGGTTTTTTGTTGTTGTTGGTTTTTTTTGGTTTTTTTTTTTGGTTTTTTTTTTGTTTTGTTTTGTTTTTTTTTTTTTGTTTTGTTTTGGTTTTTTTTTTGTTTTGTTTTTTTTTTGTTTTTGTTTTTGTTTTTTGTTTTTTTGGGGGGGTTTTGTTTGTTTGTTTGTTTTCTTGTGGTTTTTTTTGGGTTTTTTTTTGTTTTTTTGGGTTTTTTTGTTTTTCGGTGGTTTGTTGTTGTTGGTTTTGGGTTTTTTGGGGTTTTTTTGGTTTTTTTTTTTTTTTTTTGGTTTCAGGCTACTTTTCTCTTTTGAAATGAGGGGTTAAATGTTGACTGGAAGATCGAAAGCACCTTATTTACACTGAATTCCCAAATATTACAATTCTAGAAGTCAGTACCCCGAGGATAAATTAGCTGATTGAAGGCTTTGTTGAAGTGGATGCAGGCTGATCTGGTCAGCTGTGACACTGGATGAAAAGAAATGTAAAAAAAGCTTGTAATGAAAAGAAAAAATCTTATGTCTGAGCCCACAGGATGGTGGTGTCCTCTCTGCCCTGAAATATCTGTATTTACTCTTTCCAGGAGATGGCAGTTTAATAAGTTTAATACTTTTATCATCTGTGATAAAAGATCCTGCGTGTGGGCACGGTGGAGAGACACACATCACCTACCTCAGGCACACAACATTTGCAATAAAATAAAATTAAATATCTTAAAATAATATTAAATATCTTGCAAAAATCTTAAAAGAGAGCAGTGTGAGCTGTCATTTTAATGACAAGTGGATGGGGACTTTGTGGTTACCTTCCCTAAGGTGGGAAGAGCCTTTATGTAACAGCTTCACCCAGAATCATCCTTTAGACTCAAAAAGACATCTCCTCTCTCCAGGCAAACTCCTCGCTTGAAAACAATTAGAACATTTCTGGAAAGTAGAAGGGAGATGTTGTTTTTGTGTGTTCACACATGGCTAACCTCAGAGCTGATACAAAACAAACGTAATTAGGCCCGGACAAGTTCTGAGAGTATTATTAAGGTGCTCTTAAAGCTAAGTTAAACTCAAATCAAGCTCCATACTGCCATCAAGGCTTTAATTAATTACTTTGGGAACATACCTGGGCTCATCTGCCAGAGTGGAGGGATCTGCCTTTTCAAGGGCAGTGTTACAAGAACTAAAAAGTTATTTTTAGTTACAATAACTAAAAATATAATATAATATATATATATTTATATATATTAAAAATATATATTTTTTATTATATTATATTTTATATTATATATATATATAATATAAAATATAATATAATAAAAGTTACAATAACTAAAAGTTATTTTCACAGGAAGGGGGGGAGACCAGCATCCATTTATATTTTCATTGATGGAGCTGCTGCCTACTCTCAAATTAAATTTCTTGCTGATAGTATGTCTAACATCTACTAAATTGGATAATATTATTAGTTTTGCATAACTAATTAAGGTTTAACAGCTTTCTATAATTTTTTTTTTAAAGTTTCTATATATATTTTACTCACTTACCCTTTTCATCTGTCAGGGTCATATGCCAAAACATGACATAAATAATTAATCATAAGTTTCTATTAATCTATTATTCATTCACTTAAGTGGGGCTACAGTGTAGCAATTTCCTTTGTTATGTTTATGGGAGGGGACTTCTCTTAGGTCTTATTGCAAATAGTCAAAAATATTTGAAGGACTCCCCATAAAAAAAAAAAAAATTCTCAGATGTGCCACTGGTTCTTGGCTCTGCTGCTGGGGGGAAGGGAGTGCATGTAATAGCCAAAGTAAGCAATTCATTTCATATCTTCTAAAAGGAGTAAGATTGTGTCAGCCCTTTTTGAGGAGCCCTTTTGAAATCCTTCACAATATTACACAGATGTTGTTTCCATACTTAATTCCTGTAAGCAAGAAGGGAACTTAAAGAATTAAGAAAAAGGTCTTAATATATTTTCCAGATCCTATACTTTTATTTTTTTTTTTCCCCAAAACCCTACTCTGTGGCAAATTCTTTGGTGGGTATTTGAACGAGCAAACAGGATGTCAAATTAAGCAAATTACGTAAATGTAATTACGCAAGTTCTGTACAGTACCTGTGGTGGGGACAAACCAGCGTGTCAAACAAAGGGCAGTTGTGGTTGCAGGTAATTTCAGTGCCCTTAACTTCAGCACTGCTTTCTCTTGGTGTGAATGTTGATCACAGAGACACTTTAAAGTGATTTTTCTTGGTTTGAGTGTTGATCAGAGAGGCACAAGCCGTGATCCAGCCCTTCACCTGCCCAGAAAATCCCCCAGCTCCCCTCGAAACAAAAGGTAAATTCACCTTTATCAGCAGCGTGCTCTATTTTCTGAGACAACAGTTAAATACCTCAGCTTGGTGGCACACCCAGAAATGAATTGAGTTGTCTTTTGGGTGGAATTCAAAAAATGGCCAATGTCGGGTTTACTCAAACCCAGGACCGGGCTTTGCCCTGGGCTTGGTGTGTGATTGAGTGGAAATAAGAGCAGCTGCCTCTGAGGGCTGAGCTCTGCCCTGGTTGAAGTCACTTCTTGCCGAGACTGGATTTGTACCAGGGCAGGGCTGCAGGGAAAGGAAGAAGTGATCAATCATAATTTCAGCGTGGATGTTCCTCGCCTGCTCCTGGTGGTTCTTCCACATGAACGCAGCCCCGCTGGCAGCTTTTTGTGGTTTCACCCCCAGAAAAATGTTATCAAGGAGGAGTTTTAGCTCACGATACCTCCTTCCACTCGTACCTCCTGGGATGTGTGAGAATAAAACCCCAAACAAGCACTGGAGAGCTGGGGAATCCTCCACGAAGGTCTCCCCACAAACCGCAGGGTTAGGGGGAGCAGCAGCGGTGCAGGTTCTCATTTTCACTCACCAGGCAGGGGTAAAAGCCATGGATTTCAGCCTCAGATGTTTTTGGTGTCTGCAGGATCCTTCAGAAGAGCCACAGAGTGCCGTGGAGCTCCTGGCTGTGCAGCTGCAGCCTGGGAGAGGCAGTGCTGACTCCAGCGCGGCCACGGAGTCAGCAGCAGATGCTGCTTGTGAGAAATGCTCAGAAACCAGGGGGAGAAGATAATGCACCTCTTTTTATTCATTTTTTTTGTTTATTTTCTAATGAGGAAGGCAGGAAAGTAAGACCTGAACATACTGGTTTGGATCTGTTCTGCTTCCAGCTCGAGTTAGCTCCACCAAGACGAGCTAAAACCTGAGTTTGGGGGGATAAACCCCACACTGAGGTCTGACACTTTTTATCCTTGCTTCAAGCTTCTTGCAAATGTGGAGGACACACCACCCTGACCTTTCATTTCTTTCTACACTGCAGTTAAATTTGGGACAAAATGCATTGCATGGAATAACGCATATTGAATACCTGCAGGAAATATCCCTGCAAGTGAGCTCCATGTTTAGTTGCCTTGCTGTTTTCCTGACACAAGGCTGTGGCAAGCTACAAAATAAGTGATGAGGCACTGTGTGCTGAGTTTTTTCTCCAGCTTATTGCCAGGGATCACAACGGGCTTCATGAGAATTTGTAGAAACACCAGCACGATGCTGCAGGAGGGAGATTTTATTTGCAGCCAAATTGGGGATTGTGAGGAGACCCAGGGAATTTGCCAGAAGTGAGGAACCAAGGCAGGAAAGCTGGTGCTCAGCCTCCTGGTCAGAGCAGGGCACTGTCAGGGTTCCTGCAGTTTCAGCCCAGCCCAGCAGCCAGGACAGGACAGAAGGCAGCCACCTCCTGGTGCTGTGAGAAAGGCAAATCAGGGGGAGACAACATTCCCATCCAAAACTCTGTGATTCTGTGAAAATGTTTGGGTCGAGTGCCAGCAATGCTGGGAATGCTCAGACCATTCCTCAAGCAGAGGCAAACGAACGTGCAGATTATAAACTGGAAGAGGAGCAAGTGCAAAAAATGTTCTTCCTGGCAGGCACATCTGCTGTATAAACACTGACCTCCCACTGGAAGAAAATAAGAATGTGGTATGGTCGCAGATCTGTGAAAAGTGGAGCATTCTGATTCTGAGCAGTGCTCGTATTTCTGAGCTCTTCACGTGTTTCTGCTCGTACCCAGATCTCTGCTGTGGATTTTGGGGAAAAACCTCAGATATCTTTTTCTCTGAGTGTGGTGGTGCTCCTGCAAGGTGCTTTGCCATGGGCACAGGAGGAGGAGCAGGGCTTTGGTGCTGTTTTGTGTTTGGTTTATCTTCACCCATTCAGAAATGAATATCACCCTCCTGTGTAAATGGGAAAATGTAAATGCTCGCTTTCAAAATTATGGGAGAGAACATGGTCTGCCTTTAGTACACTGAAAAGAAAACTCCTAGTGTAAGATATCGATTTCTATTTTAATGGTTTGAATCCATAGAAAAGGCGTTTAAATCCATACTTGGATTACACTATCAGTCGCAGTCTAAAAAGAGAAACTTCACAAAGAGTCCAGCTGTGTTATTTTAGAGTAAAAATGCAGTAAGTCACAGGAGAATCAAGTTTGATGGAATATAAGTAACTCTTTACCACCCTTCTTTACTGCATTAGCAGCACATGAGTCAGGCTGGTACTGATTATTTTGCTTCTCATATTGATCAGCCCTTCTTCCTTTAAATTTTCTTGGAAAAAAAAAACCCTTGAAGCTTTGTTCTAGTTCCAATACTGTGATGTGAGGCTGGACTGAAAAGTTTAAGCTGTGCTGGTGTCACAGATACTCGTGTGTCTGACTGAACAGTGAATGATAATTATTCTGTTTCACAGAGGAGAACCCCAGTAATACCCCCCAATAGGGTATAATCCAGGAATCTGGGCCTCGAGGTAATGCTGAGCTTCTCCAGGTGTTGCTGTTGCAAAACTGAATAAATTATCCCTTAGAAATACAGTAACCTGTGATCATGGCTTTGTGAACTGATTATTTTCTTTATGTAAAGAAAAATGTCCTCTGATATACAGCAACAAATGAACCAGAAGAAGATTTGTTGTGCACCAAAGCTGTGCTGCATGTGCACAAATACAGGACAAGTCTTTTGTTCCATCCCATGCCAATTATTTGCATGAAAAAAGATGAAGAAGTTCACACGGGTTTTGCTGACAAGAATTTAGAAAGAAATATTTAATTACAGATACATTTTAATTTAATTAATTTTGATTTAATTTTAATTTAATTACAGAAAATTCTATGGGTGTTTTGTTCCATTTTTGGAAGAAGCTGGCAATTTGCACATTGGAAAGGAATTGGCATGATGACCTCAGCCTAAAGAACGACCAGGGATCACCCCCTCTGACCAGAAAAGTTGGATTATCATGGTAATGATAATAAATATAATAATAAAAGAGTGTGGTCCCTTCAGGGGGGTGGAATTTTATTGATGAAATGTCAGGTCAGTGCAGCTGGAACAAAATTTTCTGGACAAAGCCCACGCAAGCCACCAGAAAAGAGACAATCCAGTCTATACAACTTGCTGGTTCAAAAGTAGAGTCTCAAATGTGTAAAGCTGGGTTTTAATGAGTGTGATGGATCGTTTTTATCTTTCATGAAAATATTTAGTCTGAAATATATATATATATATACAGGCATATCTAACATTTCAGGAATCTTTTGGATCATCTCGCATTATCTTGGCTGCTCTCAGCTGAACTGAGATTGCCAGAATTCTGTCTGGGCTTGATATGGCTTGGAAAGAAAGTGACCCTTCAGTAAAGTCAACAATTCAGACACAGATAAGTTCTTTCCCCTCTGCTTTATGATTTTTCTTTGACAAAAAAAATGAATTTAAAAACCATGCAGCAGGTAAAGCTAAAAAGAATTGAGAAGAAGTAGATATTAAACTTAACTTCCTACTTTAAAATGGTGCAGATATTGATTAAGTTTGACATTCTCACTCCCAGGTGATTAAAATGTTTTACAGAGTAGTGTGCTTGAGATGTGTATACACACATATAAAGTTAAACCATGGCATGTGGATAGAAAAGCTTGTAGAAAAATTTCTATTTCTGTTAAAACAAAAATTTTATGGGGGGACATGCATTCCTGCCTGCTCTGTGTTCTATTTTTTTTTCCTAGTAAATACATTTATGGGTTATAAACCTACCAGGTTTATAACTAGGAGAGAATCCAGGCTGTTTATGGTAGGATTGCCAGGCGAATGATATGTTTTAGTTCCACTGTAAATTAGCTTGATGGAGCAGTAATTGCTTGCATCAGTTAGGAACGTGGGTTTATGTGTTTTATGGTATATTAAGACAGTGACTGCACTTGTGCAAAGTGAAATTTTCCCTCAGATGAAGCCTGCCTGCCCTTTTCTGTGCTTGCCTGTAACTAAACCATCATTACCAAGGATTTCATGGCAGTGAGCAAAGACTTGGCCCAAACAGCTTTTGTACGCCACTTATTTATTTCATATATCCACATTTCATATTTACCATTCAGCTCTGCAAGCCCTCAGAACCAGAAGTTGCAGGGCTCACCAGGAGAGGAACATCCGTGGCAGAAACCCCTTCAGGAGAGGAACATCAGTGGCAGGAATCCCTTCAGGAGAGGAACACCAGTGGCAGAAATCCCTTCAGGAGAGGAACATCAGTGGCAGAAACCCCTTCAGGAGAGGAACATCCGTGGCAGAAATCCCTTCAGGAGAGGAACACCAGTGGCAGAAACCCCTTCAGGAGAGGAACATCAGTGGCAGAAATTCCTTCAGGAGAGGAACATCAGTGGCAGAAAACCCTTCAGGAGAGGAACACCAGTGGCAGAAATTCCTTCAGGAGAGGAACACCAGTGGTAGAAATTCCTTCAGGAGAGGAACATCAGTGGCAGAAATCCCTTCAGGAGAGGAACATCAGTGGCAGAAATTCCTTCAGGAGAGGAACACCAGTGGCAGAAATCCCTTCAGGAGAGGAACATCAGTGGCAGAAATTCCTTCAGGAGAGGAACATCCGTGGCAGAAATTCCTTCAGGAGAGGAACACCAGTGGCAGAAATCCCTTCAGGAGAGGAACATCCGTGGCAGAAATTCCTTCAGGAGAGGAACATCAGTGGCAGAAATCATTTCAGGAGAGGAACATCAGTGGCAGAAATTCCTTCAGGAGAGGAACATCAGTGGCAGAAATTCCTTCAGGAGAGGAACATCAGTGACAGAAATCCCTTCAGGGGAGGAACATCAGTGGCAGAAATTCCTTCAAGAGAGGAACACCAGTGGCAGAAATCATTTCGGGAGAGGAACATCAGTGGCAGAAATTCCTTCAGGAGAGGAACATCAGTGGCAGAAATTCCTTCAAGAGAGGAACATCAGTGGCAGAAATTCCTTCAGCTGTGAGGAGCTGAGGAGCTGGAAAATCTCAGGATTTTTCCAACCCACCACAAAATGTGAAAGCAAATCCTTTGTGCTTCTCACGGTGGCCTGTGTGGCCTCCCAGGTGGTGCCTTTTGCTCTGCACAGCACACTGGAGATGAGTTTTCTTTGCTCCATCCTGAAATTGTGCTACTGAACATGATTTGGGTTGCATGATTTGCTACAGGCTGCTGGGAGGCTGCCCCTCGCCCAGGACATCCCTCCTGTGCCTCTCTCACGACTCTGGTATCACAACAGAAACCAGAATTCAACTCAGCCAGTGCCTCACCCATCCCAGTCCCTGATTTTCTTCCATTAAATGCAAGTTCCATATCAGGAGAACCCCAATCCCTGATTTTCTTCCATTAAATGCAAGTTCTATATCAGGAGAACCCCAATCCCTGATTTTCTTCCATTAAATGCAAGTTCCATATCAGGAGAACCCCAATCCCTGATTTTCTTCCATTAAATGCAAGTTCCATATCAGGAGAACCCCAATCCCTGATTTTCTTCCATTAAATGCAAGTTCCATATCAGGAGAACCCCAATCCCTGATTTTCTTCCATTAAATGCAAATTCCATATCAGGAGAACACACAACTTGGTGATTTTTGTCTCATCTGACCACGGGCAGAGCACGTGGTTGTGAAAATTCAGCCTTACAGATCATATCCCTCCCTCTCAGTGGATTCCTTTTGGAATAAAATTCTGGTGCCAGCACCTATATTTCCAAATGAAAAAGCCATTACCCACATATATTCTCTAATACTTGCTTAAAATCTGCTGTTTCTACAAGCGCCCTTGCCAGTAAATGCGAGAGCTAGAACATGCACAGTAAGCAAACACAAAGAGGGCATTGAAACAGTTGAAGAGAATATGTTTATAAACTGAAATGAATATTCATTGGAAACTTTTTTAACAGTGCTCACCAGTTCTATATTGGAATACTGTGTAAAGTTTACACTCCATATAAAGAGTTACACTGTTCCCTTGTGAAATCCGTCTTCTCCGCTGCCTCCATATTGGATATTTGCATTTTTAGAAATACCATCTGCCAAACCCCACACAGACTGCGAGTGATTTCCTGGTTATATATTTTGGATATTCTGTGGTTAGAAAACTATGGAGCCATATTACATGTCCTAGCCTCCAGAACATCTGTGAGACTGAAACCACATGAATACAGGCAAGTCAGCAGGACAAAAATGATGGAGATTTTCAGTTATATTGTACAGGCATGCTTGCAAAATTTTTTTTTCAGTTTTATAAATTTATCTCTGTTTATGAGTTATTTTCTTATTGTCTTTACAAATAAGTTTTAAGTGTTGCTTTCTGCATTGGATCAAATCAGCTCTAAGTCCCTAACTTAGAGCAAAATCTCTATAAAAATGCAATGGATATTCTACTTAAAGAATGAAGGAGCAATCCAGGGAGAGCAGCAAAATATCTCAATATTAAGTACAGGTTTGGTTCTGGGAGCATTTCAGAAAATGCCACTGGGAAACAGATCACAGAAACTTTACAGAAGGCTGCTTTAATTCATTAAAAAGAAGGATCTGGCCCTACAAATATGAATATTGCTCACTCTACTGATGTGATGGGAGTCTCTGGAATTTATGGTGGTTTTACAGGGGACCTTAAGGTATAATTTTGTCATGACTAGTTTGCACGGTCACGCCTCTGACCACAGAATTGTTCTTAAAGCCACTATGGTCTCTCAGTTTCATTAAAAATATTGCAGAGGAGCTGCCTTATTTAGGAGCTTTTTTAAAATTTTACTCTCACATGTGTATGTTCATATATATACATGCTTATATATATATATATATGAGAGTGAAATGGATTCAGGATTTTTTTCTTATATATAAATAATGGCTATATATACATAAATAATGGCTATATATACATTTACGTTTGGTTTTTTTTAAACTGTATTATTTCTAATTTCTCTGGGAAAGATGACCATTTATTACAAAAACCAGTTCAACTGTAAAAAGAAAGATAACAGCCTGCACAACTGGGTTTTAATTAAATGTATTTGCTTCTTGAGAGAGATTTAATGTAAACTGTATTTATGCATCTTTTATATCCATACAGATTTGTGCATCCACACAAATATTTAAACATATAAATCTAATTGCTTGTAGTGGGAATGCTATACATAGAAGAAGCTTAGTTTAGCTAAGAAATGAAGCACCTCTACTATATATAGAGGCTTCAAACCCAAATTATTTCTATTAGTTTGTTGCCTTTACCAAAAAAGAAGTGTGTGAAATATGGCCCTGCTCAGAATCCCCCACTGCCTTCAAAGGGATCTGCATTTCGAGGGCTGCCAGTAACCTCTGCCAGCCGGAGACCCAGCGAGATGTGGGCTAAGACAAAAGAAATGTGTGTCAGCATTTCACTGCATGACAAAGGGCGAAGGCTTTGGGACTCTGCTGGGGCAGATTAGCACACAAAATCCACTTTTTTTTTTTCCTTTTGAACAAAGCACTTTGCCTGATATTTCTGTTTTGTGGGCATGACCACCTAAGGCACAGCGGTGCAGTGAGGGTCCCTCACCTCAGCTGTCAGATTTAGAATTTTTGTGGCCCCGTTTCCCTTGGAATCTCACTCCTGGCCCCTCTGGATGCTCTGTGCACACTTTTTTGGTTTGTACTCTCTAATTTTCCAGGGTATGGCCCTGTTTCCTTCAGCTGGATGCGTGGATCACCACAGAGTGAGGCATTGCTGTCCTCAGCCTCCTCAAAACCACTCCATGAACTCGTAGAAAATCAGCTTTACCCAGGAGAAATCTCTCTCCTGGTCCTATCAGAAGTGCTGTTACTTCATTTATCTCCAACTCTATTCATAAATAAAATATAACCTTAAGCTGGAGAGGCTGGCACTGCAGTAAAATTCTCTGTGGCACCCAGGTTGGAGGTGTGGATTTGCAAAGTCCCTCCTGGTTTTTTTTTGTGGACAATCCTGATGTTGGCTTCTGTGTATTTTCACTTCAGCCTCATTAAAATTCTCCACACGGATAAGAATAGCTTTGTAATATTATTTTCCTGATTAACGGGCTGCGCATGGGTAGGAAAGATTGGAAAGTGTAAAGTCTCTGTTCCTGTGGGCCATGAATTAAAAATGAAAACCACAGGTGGTTTGGGTTTTCTCCTTCTAAATCAAAACACGATGACTGAGGCTCAGCCAAAACCAAAATATGGCTGCTCATGGCCATTTTTTAATAAAAGTCCCTCAGATTTGTTATACATTCCACTGAAAATATATATTGTGAGCACGTTAGTCACCACAAGTGTCTTGCCCAGAATGAAGTTTCTCATTTTACTGGTTTTAAACTTTCTTTTTTCCCCTTAATATCCCTAACATTTTGCAAACACGATACTTTCTTTTTGAATAGGAGATATCTCTGAGCTTTTCCTTCTGTATTACATCCCAATATTCCTTTAAGAGAGAAATCTTTGTTTTGGCTTCTAATGAACATTATATTATGATAGCCTAAGAACCTTGAAGTCATGCAGCTAAAGCATTACAATGATAAGAATTCATCCTTTTTATCTTCTCTTTATGCTATCAAAAGATGTTTTGCTTAGTTCATTCTGTCAAACGTTTAATAAGATTAATCATTTTCTGACCCTGAAAACTCAAGCACTTCAGTACATTGAAAAAAAGGAACAGGCATAGAAAAGATTTACATTGTTTGTAGTGTCCAAGAAAACAGAGATCTAAGCAGAAACAAATATTCAAGCTATTGCTCATCATTTATGAATAGTAAATTGTGGGCCTTAGAGGGTCAGACAAAGGCAAGTGTTGATTTATTTAATCATGTTCCAACACAAAAAAGTAATCAAGAATTAACTGAGTAATAATCCTGCTTAAGCTAGTTAAAAAAAAATAAAATCATTAGGGCTATTGGAACAATTCCCTGCAGGAAAAAAGCTTTGTGCATATTCCCCCCTTCCACTTCATAATTTCCACTTATTTATTTTATTAACACGTTATTTAAAAATTCTTAGGAACAGATTTTTAGAAGAGTGTGGAAGTTTCTTTTTGAAGTTTTTTAAAAAAAATCACTAAGTGTCTAAAATTTGCCCAAGAAAGTAAATGACATCCAAACCATAAATGAACGAGAAGTCTCAAAGTTGGAAACTGGCAGCATTTCCAGGAGGACTGCCTTTTTTAGGTTTATTCAGTAATAGAAACTAAGGAAAATACAAGCATTTCTTCAGAGGAGTGCCACACATCCACCCCTCAGAGCAGCGAAAATGAGATTTGTAAATACCCCTTGAGCTCAAATGTGGGGCTTTGGCATCAGACACACAGACTTGGGGTTTTTTTTGGTTATAATACAATTTACCTAAGTGCTGGTAGGATCTAGTTTTCCTAGATTAAATTCCTAAAGAGTGAATTTTACCTGGAGAATTCCAAACCATTTGGATCCCTGTGTCTGTTTGAATGTTTGAGGCTCTCCTGGAGCTTCCCCTGCTGATTACACTTTTTTCCCAGCAGTTCTAATTACTGGTAAATCAATCAAAGACAACACCAGGTATACCAAATAATAATACAAAAGGACTTCTGTGTGCCATAATTTCTAAATTTTTCAATTTACCTTCTCCTCCTTGGTGATCAGTGGATGCCAATCCAACCAATTGCCCAAAAAAAAAAAAATTTAAAAAAAAAAAAAAAATATATATATATATATGTATATTCCTGTAGCTTTGGCTTAAACTCTGAACAGAACCAACTCAAAAATATATCAGTTTTCTTCCACTGCCTGGCAGCAAATTAAAAAAAAAAATCAGTACCTGCTATTTTTGTAGTGAGTGTAAGACCTGGGTTTATACACAGGGAGCTTCTTAGATGTTTCATAGGAGAGAAGAAGAAAGGGAAAAATTCTAATTGCTCATTGTTATACCTTCCTACAGCAATGCAAAAGAGGTGTTGGCCTTCTGCAAGTGCTTTTCTTCCCTGCAGAGCTCTGACCTCAGCCATCAGTGAGGAAGTTTCAAGACCTGTAGACAGAAAGAAAACATTTTACCTGTGGTGGAGGCAATGACAAAATATTTTTTAAAATTGTTTTCAGGGTTTAAAATCAATAAGTTCTGCCAAACTTGAGCCTTCAAGTCTCCTTTGCTTTTTAAAAATTAAAGGAACTTCCAGCAGGAAAAGGTAGACTTAGAAAACTGACTTTACTTTCTAATAAATAATTTAAAAATGCAGCTAAAATACCCTAACATTTTTTTAGATTTTATTATAAACCGCAATAATTTGCAAGGAAATGTGTCTGAAAAAAAGAATCAGCAGATCCATGTGGATTAATGAAAAAAAACTTCACATTTAGAGTAAGGAATGAGATTTTCAAAATACTGAGTTGGGTTCTTTTTATTTATTTCTGGTAATTGAATGCTTAGGTATCAAAACTGACATCAGCAGTTCCTCTCTAGGATAAAGACAAAAGCCCTTGGATTTAAAAGCTGGAATTTCATGAGCTGAGACTTTAAAAACCATCAACTAATGAGAATCACTGACATCATGGGAAGTGACAACACTGCATACTTTGATTTAAAAACATCCTGTCACTTGGAAATGCAATGGAATTTTCAAGGTATTTGAAAGTTCTCTAACTTTTTGTCTAGTGTCTGTTAGAGAATAAGAAAATATTTTTAGATGTAGGATTTGATTGACTGGGTGTGTTGATAGATGATGTTGTTGGAGGTTTGTGTGACTATATGTGGATTGTATAATTTTGTGTTTTAACTATACTGTATAACTACTAGCATATGTATTTCTATGTAGTGAGTAATACTGTAACATATGTTCATGTTTTAGTGCTTTGGAGACAGTTCAAGTGAGAAGGAAATGGGATTTTACATCTCCTGGATGTTTATTTTGACCTTTGCATGCTCTTCAGCAACCCTGAGAAGCTGCAGTTGTGTGATGAGGAACTGCCTGGTTTCCATATCTGAGGATAATCAGGATTTAATTCCCAGTGTGATGGGGTTATGGGCAATTCCTGATGTCCATGGTGACCACATGATGTCCTAATGTCCTCCAGACCACAGGCTCAGGAGGGTATGAGACAATCTCCTGGATATTATCACAAACAAGAGGCTCTTTTTGCCTCTTTTTGGTGAAAACAATCAGCCCAGCAGATGTCAGGTGGAAGCTCTAGCGAGGAGACGTAGGGAAGAAAAATCTATTTTTTGTATTGGTATCTCTAATCTTGTGTAGCTGGAGTATGTAGGTCACCAGAAGCTGAGCTTCCAGAAAAGGAACAAAGCATTAGATGTAAGTATGCAGTTTTAAGGAAAAAAAAAATACTTATAAGGTTGACCATAAGATCCTCCATCCTCTCCCAAGGCAAAGGTCAGTCTGTCTCCAGTCTTGTAGGGATGCTGGCACACACAGAGGTTGCTTTAAGTGATAATTTCCACACTATGGTTTGCAATTTAGCATTTTCAGGATGAGTACCATATTTCTTAATAGAACATTTTTCACTTTCTCAAAATTAAAAAAAAAAAAAAAAATATATATATATATATTTTAAAAAAGCCTTCTCCTAGAGATGCAGCTGGAGTCAGGTCCTTCAATTCATTTCTCCCAGAGTTCAGCTTTGGTTTGGGAGCCTGCGTGGCTGACTCTACAAAGACAAGTTCCAAATCAAAATAATTCATGTAACATTTCTGAGAGTTTTATTGTCACCAAGAACCTTTCTTCTCTCAGATCTGTGATTCACCCCACCGACTTTTCTGACAGACTTCCTGCTCCTGAAACATTTGAGAAAGGTTTTATTATTAACTTTTATTCCTTTAATGAGCTCCTTTAATAAGTTGCTCCTCATGAAATTGGCAGGCCTTCCTGAGGTTTAACATTTAACCTGTTGGGATCTGTGCTCCTCTCCTTTGTGGGATGGGGTTTGTCTTTTCTGAGGACATTTATTTTTACATGTGGCCACCTCTCCTCTGTGAGGTCAGGAATATCTTGGGTACACCAACATCAGGTCCAAAATCCTCACCTGAAATTCTCCTCATCTCACGTGTCATTCACAAAACTGAAAAACACCCAAACATGTCTGGATATTTTGGTTTTTTTAGTAATATGACCATGGTAAAGAAACGTTCCAGGCTGGGATTTTGCATGCTGAGTTTCAGTGTGGAGTGAGTTTTTATGGCTGAGCTGTAAACCCCCTAAAATAAAACCTAAAATATGGTTTTATAATGGAAATGCTGACACAACCTTTATACAGCCCCAGCCATAATTCTAGATGATGTAAAATACCTTATATAGAAAGCCAAGATAAGTGGATTTCTGCTATAAAGAGCAAGGAGAAGATGAGAAGTACACCTTTTAGCTAAGTATTTCTGTTCTTTGTTTCAATTTTGACTGAAGAACAAATCATATATCTGGAAGGGCAGGTTTTTATAGTCATACTTCATGTTTGTATAAGACTAAATTATGTTTTTAATCTTTCTAGCTACCTAAAGTAATTCTTCCAGGAATATCACTGTTTCCCAAGGCAAAAATCAGACTTACGCCTGCTATTGATAAATAGGCATTTTCAAAGGAATTTTATTAAAAAACTGGAGGATATCACTGGAAATACAAAGGAGTGTTTTCAAATAATACAGCACTCAGAGGAAAGTGTGTTAGAAGTAACAGACTGGATATAATTGAAAGTGACCTCATAAAATCTACAATGTATTTCTGAGATTCTTCTTTTCAAGGTCATTTCAGGACAACTGAGGATCTGGGAAGTAACGATACTCATCACCAAACAACACTCAGAGTTTATTTCAGCTATAGATCCAAAACTCTGGATATTTACTTAATGGTTATGAGCAATATCAGAATCCCTTCAGTTGTAAAATCACCATGATAACAACAGAAAATATTAGAACAGGTTACTCTTGTGATTTTCTCTACTGCATTCTTATTTCTAAGTAGATTTTTTTTTTCTAAAAGCAACGCTTCAGTTAAATTTTTCAGTTTGTTTTCTTCTTTATGTGATATTTTATTTAAATTCAGGAGGATAGGAAAGGCAAAAGGGAAAATTTTGGGCTTTTTGGTGACTTGATGTGCAAGTTAAATTTCAGACCTTGGATTGCATTGTAGTTCTACATTTACCATCACCTCAGTTTTTGAGGGTTGCTCAAGAACACACTGAAAAAAAAATCTCTTTTCAGTTAAACCCATCCAGTTTTAAATATGTAAAATATTTTAATAGCAACCCATGAATCAATTTCCTTGGTCAGGTTTGTGCCTCAGTGACCTTTTCCAGGCTGCAGCTTTTCGGTGCTGTTTGAGAGCAGAGCCAGCTGTGAAATATTGACTGTCCCTCTCCTCCTGACACCACGGTCCTGCCATCAGCTGCATTTTTTTAGAAAATTTTGCAGAATTCCTGCAGCTGCAGGAATTCACATCCCCTGCACCCCTGGGCCGCTGCTCCAGCCTCACTGGCTGGGAGCTCTGCGGGGCATTTTGCACTCCGAAATAAAGGATGGACTTCAAACTTGAGGCAGTGGAGAATTTTTTTGCCTTGCCTGAGCAGCTCTGCAGGGATAAAAACATCAGCAGGCTCCAGAGAGGAAGAAATGGAGGCACAGAGAAATTGTGACACTGCAGGAAACCTGCAGGACTGAGGTGCTCAGCTGCTGCACCTCAACCACAGGAGCTTTTCTTTCTTCCTTATTCTGTGTCATGATGATCTCACTGCCACAGGGGCTGGAGAAAAACGTGCTGCACCGTGCTGATCACTGTGCTCTGGGGCAGACTGGGCACCAAATTCTTCTCCACAAACCTTCAGCCAACCTCTGACAATTCAATTGAGGGCTGCATATGTTGACTGCAGCCGTGATTATTTGAAAGTAACACAAAAGAAAATGTTTATTCTAATCAGAGCGAAGTATTTTCTTATTTACGTACCAAAAACCAGCCCATGCAAAACCAATGCAACTTTCAAATGTCAATTTATTGTCTCTGATTCTGCGTTAATTATAAAACATTCTCATAAGGAATAAATGTTGCTGTACAGGAGGATGCTGCAGTCACAGCAGAGCCCATGCCCGGGGCTGGCAGCGCTGAAGATGCAGATCTGACTCTGGTCCCTCCTGAAGCTGTGACACCCTCAGCACTGCCTGGCTGCTCTCCTGCCTGCCAGCACTCCTGGGGAGCTGGGACACCTGCACTGGGGCAAGCTGGGCTTTGTGAGCAGGACTGAAACCTGCTGGGGGCATCAGAGGTGAAATTACTTCGAAGCGGTGGAAGTTGGGGTGAAACTCAAAAGCTGACGAATTCCTTTTGGGCAGCTCTGCGTGAAATTCTGTGCCAGGTCATGAAAACTGACTGTACATTTTTATTCAGCTGAAGACAGAGAGAGCTGTCAGGCTGCTGCTCCTGAAATGTTCAGGTGTGAAGTGAGAGCTGCTGTCAAAGTGTTTACAAAGAGCACCAAAAGAAGGAGTAATTATGAAAAGCAGCCAAAAATCCTTTGAGGGTGGCACCCCTCACAAAGAAAGTAAGAGCCCAGGTTCATATGAACACCAAAGAATTTGCTTATACTTTGAGATTCTATAAAACAATGTACAGTTGGCTGACAATACATATTCAGGGAGGAGTTAAAAAAAAAAAATTACAGAAAAAGGTGAAACACTTAAAAACCCTGGGTTATGTGCTAATGGTGCAGGTTTTGCAGGAGGCAGAGCATAGATATTTCTGACAAAACTAGATTGGGTTTCCACCCGTGAACATGCACTCACTCGCTGAGCCAGCAGAGCAGGGAATTGCAGCGGCCTGTCAGAGGCGGCCCCGCGCTCTGCTCCACTGGAGCCTGTGCCCCTGATATTTTTGGGCCTTGGAGATTTTAGCCTGCTGGTAGCTGCTAACTCCTTTCCCAAGGGAAAAGTTTCTTAGGAAAGCTTCTTCCCAAAACAATCTTGGTCTCCTTTCCCTGGCAGTGTTTGTCTTTCTGATTCTTGGAGAGAATCGATCTTGGGTCTCCCCAGTGGTGGACAGGGATTTTAGCTGCTACAATAGTGGGGAAGGATCTTGTTTTGTCAACATTGTTCTGGGAAGAAGCTTTCCTAAGAAACTTTTCCCTTGGGAAAGGAGTTAGCAGCTACCAGCAGGCTAAAATCTCCAAGGCCCCAAAACACCAGGCCCGGAGGAGGCAGCGGCAATGAAGGCGCTGAAATTATGTAACTCTGTGAGGGAAATCTGCCTCTCCCCATCCTCACAGAGGCTCAGGAGAAAGGATTTTGCCAAAATTTCTGCCTCCTGGCTGAGTCAAACAATTCAGTTTTTTCTCGTGTAGGTACAGACTTCATCTAATTAACGTGACAGACGGACTCGTCACACTGGGACAAAGGAGGAGAGCGATATTTTCCCTTTTCCATCTTCATACATTCTCCCATTCCGTGGCAAAACACAACGATTTGTGTTGTAGGTGGTGGAATCAACTTCACAAAGAGTTAAAATCTACTAGTGCCTATCCTGGAATACAAGGAGCCGTTTTATCTTTAAATAGAATAATAATTTTTTATTAATTTTATTGATGTTTCTGTTTCGAAAAATTGCTTAAGCAGTTGTGGTAATACTAAAAAAAGTGTGGAAAAGTCTTTTCTTGTTTTGCAGAAATTAAAAATACTTCATGAGGGTCCTACTAGAGGCAGAATGGAAAGGTTCTGAATTTTTGAGTTGCATTAAGTTAAGGTTGGTTACGTGAGACAAAGAATTGTCTATGGCCTTCATGTGGACTCAATATAGCATGGCTGTGGTGCTTAAATATTCAATCATCTTTATACAATATCATCATACTGTGCATAATTATTAAAATAATTTATTTTAAGAACAGAGGCTTTTTATTCACTCCAGAGGATTTTGATTCTGAAGGAGTTATGGTGAAGTAGTACAGGATGAAAGTCTGCACAAACTTCTTGTATTACTTAAATTGTTAGTAAGAAAACAAGAAGATTTAGGCACAAAAAACTACAAATAATGCAGTCAACCTCTGGACAACAGTATTTCAGCCCCTGGGTGACCCTAACAGTGCCATATTTTCTTTCTGCATTACACAAAACTGCAGGTGATGTGTATTTATTGTTCTCTACTGGTTAAATTACCCTTAAAACCATTAACAACATACATATGATTTTTTTTTTTTTTAAGAAGGGCAAAATAAAGGTTTTGTTCAGCAATGGGATAAAATGAGAATTTTACAGCCTTTGGTGCTCTGCAGAACACAGCCAGGATTGGGGGCAGATTCTTGGATGCTGATGATGTATTCCAGGACTGCAGTAGAAGAGAAGCGCTCAGCAGCTCCCAAGAACAGACTTGATCCTGAAGTCACTGTTTATGCACCCCTCTGGTTCCAATCTGTGGGAGTTCTGCAGGAGTTAAGTGTCAGTCACTTTGACATTTAGCCCAGCTGGTTGAATGATCTACCATGACTGTATGGCACATTGTAATCTGAATTTTCCTCTCCGTACAGCGCTCCATCTCCTGCTTTGCTACCTGTCCTCTGGCTAGTTTGTGAAAGCCAAAGGGGTAATTTAACACATCTGGATTGGAAAGGAGCCTTGGAAGGGGTTTGCTGGAGGTGAGTAACAGCTGGAGGGGAAATCAGCTGGAAAAAGGAGCAGGAATTTCATCTTTACCTCTGAAATGCACGTGAGTGCACCCAAGCTTTGCATGATTCAGCTCCCTGGCAGTGCAAACAAGGACCAAGACAGTGGCGTTTACCTCTGCTCAGAGGAACGTGTGGGCTCAACTGCAACACCCAGAGAAAACCACATTAGCAGCAGAAACCCTGAGCTGGAGGAAGGGTTTCCTGTGAAATGCTGCTTGACGAATCCATAGAGTTTCCTTTCTGTAAAATGAACATGACAGCTTGCAAGTCACAAGTGTATTTACTATAAAATTTGTGATTTGCCTCATTAATTATCCTTTGTCTTTTTTCCCATTTTTTCTTTTTTTTTTTTTTTGCTTTTTGGGTTTTTTTTTGGTTTGGTTTGGTTTGGTTTGGTTTGGTTTTTTGGATTTTTTTTGATGTTTTGGGGTTTTTTCGGGTTTTTTTTGGTCCCCTGGCATGGGATCTCAGTCTCTTAGTTGATTTGAGACATCTTGTTTTATTTGGGCTTCACAGATCCTATGGTACTGCAGCTCGTTGATGGGATGAGTGTAACTCATGAAGCATCTCAAAGGAAAATCTCATAAAGCTTCGTGAAAAATGCCTCTTCAGCAAATGCTCCCTTTTGTTTGCTGAGAACTTTCTCCACCTGAATGAGAATTAGCTAAAAACCTCTCAAATTTGCCTTCCCAGAAAATAGTTTCAGGTTCTTTCCCCATGCCTATTCCTGTTGATTGATTGAAATGTCTTGCTTTCACCTTCTTGCACTGGTTTTTCCTCTTATTCTGCATTTCCACGAACGTGTCTTTCTTGTCTCTGTTCTATACCTATTTTCTTTGGCTTCAGCTTATTGCAGCATTGAAGAATATGTTTATCTTGGAGCACACAAGCAGTCCTGTTTCTCTGTGGTGGGATTAATTATGTACTCAAGGACTTCGTTTAGCCAAAATTTTGCTTTCATTGTGCTATTCTATTTAAGAACTGAAATGGTGTGGTAATTTTCATCCAACTTACATCACCATATTTTTTGCACTGGGGAGGTGGGAATGGGCAAGCTTGACGTGCAATAAAATATCAACCATCAAAACTTTGCAATTTGTTTTTAGATGTAATCTACTTCTGTCACATTTTGGGTAATATGTGCATAGGTGCCTTAAAAAAAAAAAAAAAAAAAGAGAAAAAAATTACTTATAGAAAAAAACCTTTCAGGTCATCCAGAGAACTATTCAGGACTCTAACACAGACATTTATTGTCATTTTCTACACCCTCTGTGTCTGGCAGATGTAACAAAAGACCTACAGGTGACCCATTCAATAAAGCATCTTGCTGGGTAATTAAAATAGCAATAAACAGATGTGGTTAGGTGTTTGCATTCCACCCCATAGCTGTCTTTTAGCTCTCTAGAACATTTTGGTAATGGAAATAATGGTCAGTTGGTGAAAATATTTAGAATCTTTGTTTATTAGGATCATAAAACCACCAAAAAATTTATAAAGACAGTCAAACAGCTCAACACAAAAGCAAGTATCATTTAGTTGTAAATATTTTTAAATATGCCTGCACTGTTCTTTGGGCTCAAAGTCTTGAGTACAAGGAAGATAACAAAGAAAATTGTAGGATTTCCACTTGCAGAATAGTGGATATGTCTCCCTTCATTTTGAGACTATTTCAGCATTGGATTTACCAGGGTCACACAAAATTCAGAGGTTGCCAGGTGCAGCAGATCTGACTTTCCTTCTGCTGTAAATTCAACTCAGGGGCAACCAGAAGAATAAAAATTCTGTGACCAGTAAAGTAAAATAACACATGACGTCTCACACCAGCTTGTGATGTCAAAGTGTGAAACCAGGCATGAAGGAGTGGAAAACAAGAAGAAAAATCCGCAGATTTCACGAGAGGTGGGGACAGAAAAGGGAGACCAGGAAATTGTACAAACCTTTATCTCAACTGCTCACGGCTTGCTGTGGGAATTGCATTTCTCTGTAGTCTTCCTCTACCTTGGCTGACACTGCCTATAAACATTTTATGAGACATGTTGGGTGTTTTATGCAAAAAGTGAGTTGTATTGCGTTGCCCTGCAGGTCAAGGTGAGCAGGACACATTGCCAGAATCCTCAGTTCATCTCTTTCATCTTTCCCGTGCTGTCATTAATGCTTATCTGTTCCCACAGGTATCACAAAGCCATCCCTTTTCTCCAGTGCTCCAGTACAACAGGAAAACCCTTTGATTTCATAAACCAACTGGTTTTGATGCTGGTTTTGTTCATTTTGAGCTCAGATTTGTGCTTTCCTGTCTGTGATGTTTCTATCATGCTCTCATGCTTTTTTTTCCCCCTTGGAGTTCAGGAGTTTATCTTAACTCTTTTGTCACCCCCCTGTGTGTGAGTGGTTGGATGTGGATGTGTATGTGGTAACAGCACTTCCTTTAGGTCACAGTATTCAAAGACCCTATAAATTAATTTTCTGAATCTGTTTGTGGGGCTTCCATCCCAGTTGTTATCTGAAAATCTATTTTTTGCAATTAAAACCTGCCTAGGCCTTCCCTACTCCCATTGTGCTAAAGTGGGAACCCTTTTCTTGATTCATGAGGGGTCCTTGACCATCTCTGTCAGCATTCCTGACAGGGAAAGTCTTGTTTGGGATCGTAAAAGGTTTATCAAAAATGATTTAAAGCAAACAGGATAGCTAAGGGCATTAGCAGAAGTTTTTTGGTAGCAAAATTTGAAATACTTCTCACTTCAGGATGTCCAGAGTCAGGGGAAGATTATGCCCTGCATCCTACTGCTTTTGAAAAATCCTTCTTAAAACCCTTGGAAAGTCCTTAATGACATTGTCATTAATAACTCTGGGAAGCAGATATTACACACATAATTTATTTCTCCTGTTACTTTCTTAACTTGAAAGTTGAGACCAAGGATTGGGATGGCCCAGCCACGAGGAATGTTGTGCACTACAGACAAATGTATGTATTTACAGGCAATATATATATATATATTTATGTATTCACAGACAATATATATATATATTTATATATTCACAGACAATATAGGCAGCTTGCCACTCCAGAGATGAACAGCAGATATGTAGATTTTGGTAGAGGAAGATGCCATTGGTGTGTGAGATTATTGTACTGCTAAATTAATCAGAAAGTCATTTGATCTTAAAATTCAAGTCCGAGCTTTAATAACTCCAGTGATTCTCAGCAAACAGAACAAATTAAGGTAAATGAAAACTAATTTCATACTCAAGAGCAAACGCCTGTGAGAGGGAGCTTTTGCCCCTGCCTCGTTTGTTGACTTGCAAAGGGAACGAGGTTGAATTTTTCAGCATATTTTAGTAAAATCCATAATTTTAAAGCACAGGAGAAGTTATTTTCTGTTCCTCAGGACTTTGATCCTTTAATTCACTGTAAGTAATTAAACAGCCATGTCAGCATAAACTTCAGTGTGAGCACCCAGTGAATATTTTTCCAGCCTCTACAATGAAATCTAAATATCTAATGAAATCTAAGTATCTTTTTTCTTTTTTTTTAATATTGCAAAACATGATTTTACCCAAATGACTCAGAAGAACATTTCTGTATTTTTTCCTTCTTTCCAAATGCATCTGTGTGTGGCTTCTGTTTTTCCATTACTATCAGAGACACGTAGCAGAATTGGTCATTGCCTCCATTTCTGATCACAGTTTTGGGAGCTGAGGTTTAATATGCAATAAAAAAAAGCAGAAATGGGAATGGTTTTTTTCTTTATGCTGAAATGATTTTTTCTTTAGGCTGTGAGAACTTACATGAGAGCCCACTGCACATCAAGAGTGCACCAAAATGAGTTTTTCTTTAGGCTTTCACACACCGAAAGTTACTCTGAGGTAACTCAGTGCTTAAATGGAGGAGACATTTCCCACCAAACACTGCTGGATTTGTTTAATACTGTAAATAATGGCCTGTTTCTACTGGATAAAGCAATATTTTCAGGCTGACCTGGGATGGGGGAAAAAACCCCCTTCAAAAGTCAGCATGAACATGTGAGAAGAGAGCAGTAATATTTCACACATTCAGAACTGGCTCGTTTTGTCATACATCATATTCTAGTACACCTTGTATGAAAACCTCTTTGTTGCTGTTTTTTAGTGGTGTCAGCTCAACAAGTTGGGTTTCATTCCTGCTAATGAAGATGACTTACTTTGTGTGACCTCTGCTCAGTTTTAATTCTAAGGTATTTTAGAAATTTAAATGGATTTTTTTTCATCTCCAGTGTAATTTTTGTTACTCTTCTTTGCTTATTTTGTGTTTTTAAGAGAGGCCCTTTGTGCAAATTCAGAAGAAATGTAGCTATTCATAGCATGGAGGGTAGCTACATTTCATGGAGCAAAATTTTTCCAAGCAAGGAATAATATTGTTACTTTCAGGAGCCAGAGACCTTAGCAGTCACTTCTTTCAAGAGCAAAGAGAATTTAGTTTATTTTTTATATCAGTAGTGATCCTGATTTTCTAAAAAACTTACTGATCAAAGTAATTGATTGTTACCAGTCCCATTTACATGGATCATAATTATCATTATGTATAAAACCTGCATTTGTTAACCTGCTTTTTTGTGTGTGTCTACCTCAGCCCTGGATATTAAATCGTGTGATTGTTCACCATGGAGGGTTTCTCTGTAAATGAACACTTGAGAACTGTGCTCCAAATGTGGGAGGAAAAAAAAAAGATCACAGAGCCCCACAGGCTGGAAGAATAATTACAAAGGGCTGATAATTGACCCTTGTGGAACAATGAGTAGATATTCATATTTATGGTCTATATTTAAAGAAAAAAAGACATTTAAGGTAACTGGAACTCCACTGAGTTGTCGTGTATTATGAATTCTCTCCTTGGCCAAAACCTCCTTGGTTGCCATTATATCCACAGGTTCATGATGATGAATCCTGTCAGGCAAAACCTATTTAATCTTTGACTCCAGGGCTGTGCTCAACCTTGAACAAATCCATGACTGCCAGTTACATCCGTAATTCGCTTTCTTAAATACTGATATATTTCATGAAATTAGGCAATAACAAATGCTTCCCATTAACTACTTAGTCCTGTTCCTATTTCTGCTCTCTTGAAATGCCTGCCTGGTGCTGAGCACTGAGAAAAACAGCCTGAAATATGCAGGGCAGAGCTACATGCAGGAATTATGCTCAGTCTTACACAGTATTTGGGATGTCACTGGAAAAAAAGTCTCCAACACAGACTGGGGAATAAATTTTGGAAGAATTTAAGTGTGTTCTTCATATCACCTTGTGTCAACTCTCTGCACGCTTTCTTTGCAGCTCCTCTCACCACTTTGCCGTGTCCTTTCTGTATGGTCTGTGCAAAAATGGTTTTATGATCAAATCCAAGGTTGTTTTCTCCCTGAAATCCTTCCTCTTTCCAGTCTGAATTCTGTGTTTCACACTGAGCCTTCTGGAATGCAGAAGCAGTCTCATGTGCAGTCTTCAATCCAGCAAAGATTGGATCCTTTGTACGGAATTTGCAAGGATTGGATCATTTGTATGGAATTTTGCAAGGATTGGATCCTTTTTATGGAATTTTGCAAGGATTGGATCATTTGTATGGAATGTTGCAAGGATTGGATCCTTTGTGTAGAAATTTGCAAGTATTGGATCCTTTGTATGGAATTTTGCAAGGATTGGATCCTTTATATGGGATTTTGCAAGGATTGGATCCTTTATATGGGATTTTGCAAGGATTGGATCCTTTGTATGGAGCTTTGCAAGGATTGGATCCTTTGTATGGAATTTTGCAAGGATTGGATCCTTTGTATGGAACTTTGCAAGGATTGGATCCTTTGTATGGAACTTTGCAAGGACTGGATCCTTTTTATGGAATTTTGCAAGGATTGGATCCTTTTTATGGAACTTTGCAAGGACTGGATCCTTTTTAAGGAATTTTGCAAGGATTGGATCCTTTGTGTAGAACTTTGCAAGGATTGGATCCTTTGTATGGAATTTTGCAAGGATTGGATCCTTTATATGGGATTTTGCAAGGATTGGATCCTTTGTATGGAATTTTGCAAGGATTGGATCCTTTATATGGGATTTTGCAAGGATTGGATCCTTTGTATGGAACTTTGCAAGGATTGGATCCTTTGTATGGAATTTTGCAAGGATTGGATCCTTTTTATGGAATTTTGCAAGGATTGGATCCTTTGTGTAGAATTTTGCAAGGATTGGATCCTTTTTATGGAATTTTGCAAGGATTGGATCCTTGTAATGGGACTTTCCTTCCATGCTTTGGGTGCAAATCACACAGCAATTCTATCAAGGACTTAGCACAAAATGCAAGTTCTCTTATGGACCCCTGGAGTTAAAATATCTTTGTTTTTGGTAGCTTTGACTTGTAGCTTACGGCTTCGACTTGGTAGCTGTTTTTTGTTTATTCAGGTAGTGCAGTGAACTATTGTACTGTAGATAAGGCTGTTACAGTAGTGCAAACAGCAGTAAAAGTGCATCATTTGATGAGTCAGTTTGTTTCAAGCAACAGACAGGCCACAAAGCTGTAGAGCTCACCTTGTAAAATTGCAACAGGTCAAGAAAAAAATGGCAAAGTAAGAAAAGTAGATCAGAGGGTGATATTTATTTGTTCAATAGAATGTTTTTGGGTTTTTTTCTTGTCCCTTCTACAAATCCCTGGATGGCCTCTTTTCTCCACCTCATAGAAAGTATCTTGGATACACTGCAGTCTTTGCAGCACATTTGATTTATTCCTGCCTTGAATTGTGATTTTCACGTGTTAATACTTTGCTCCAGTTCTCCTCTCTGTTGCAGCATGTGGCCATTATCACTCCCCTCCCCCAGGCCCATTTCCCTTGTTATATATCTGTTTCATTTTCTTAGTTAAGTCGAATGTGAACCCGGGGTCAAGAACAGACGAGTCATGTGATGGGACTCAGGTAGAACTGCATTTTCCAGTTTTTTTCCACTGCATTGTCTGAGGGTTTGGGAGCACAATCTCACAGACAGCGCAGAAAAAGCCTCCAAGTTCACAGTTCAGCTGTCAGTTGTGGAGTAGACTGATGAATTAATGTCCTTAAGGAAGCCTGAGCTGCAAAGCTGTGGGATGCAAGCTCTCCTTAAGGAGTCCTTGCTGGCTCCATTTGAAAAGCATTGATTGCAATCCTTCCATCAAATCTAAGTTCTGGAGGGCTCAAACCCTGCCATGAGCCCATCCTGGAACTGATGGTCACAGATTTTTGGTCAATTTTCCAGTTTTTAGAAACACACCATTGTTCCCTTGGTGTATGGAGGGAAGCTGAACCTCATCCTCATAGGGAGATGTGACAAACAGGAGAAAACAAACCAAAAAATAGATTAAAGCACTGAGTGTGCCTGTCCTGGGTGGGCTCCACGGATGCATCACAATACTGAGGATTTTTTGGACTAGCCTGCTATTATGCTGCCATTTTGCCTTTAATAAATAATCATGGGTCACCTTAGCGTTGAGCTCAACAAAACGTATTTAGAATGCAAGAGCAGTAATTAAAGGCTTGTAATGAAGTAATGTAGCATTTACCTAAATGACAGCAATACTGTTGACAACCTGAACAGCAATGACATTTAAGTTTTCCTGAGACATTTCTCATTCAAATTATGTCACCATTTCTGAGGCTCCCTTTTGTAAGTCTTCCTGCCATGTATCTCTGTAGTTATTATCCCTCATTGTCAATATAGCCAGTCATTTCTTCTCCACATCAGTTTTGATTGAGTTCTTCCAGTTTTCCCACACACCTATCTGTGTATAAACCTTTGTGAGTGATTGATATGGATTCATGCTTTTATTCTAACTTATCAATTTTTGTCTTTTTTTTTTTTTTCTTTCTTTCTGAAGCAACTACCAAATTTCTGTCTGTGCAGCGTGCAAAAGCAGCCAAACCTGGAATTAAAAAGCTGCAGCCTGAGTTTAATACCTTGTTGTCATGTGTTTTGAAAGGCAGTACATTTCTGGGCCATCCTGTCAGTCAGCTATCCCCACTGCTGAAATTCCCCTGACCTTGACCAGGGTCTAAAGCAGATAGGGGAGGTTTTTTTCCAAAAAAACCCAAAATATTGGACCATAAATTTCTCTGACAACATTGCACAATCCAGCTAAGCTTCACGGCATCTCTTCAGCATTGCTGAAGAATGAGAGACACGAGGAGGCAAAAAGAACCTGAGCACAAAAGCACAAAATCTGCTTTGTTCAGGCAGATTACCTGGGGGGAAAACGCAGTACATGATGCACCATGTGACACATCAGTCATGCAAGCTGTTTCCACGAGGTTTTACTTATTGAAGAGCTGTTTTCCATTTAGAGAGGGATTTCTTCCTGGGCAGAGTGCTTGGAGAGGGCCGGTGTGACCCTGGCACGAAGGTTCACAGCCTCACAGAGCGCTCCTGCACGTGTGTGATAAATGCCAATAACTCGCTTTTGAAATTTATGAAAATTTAATAAGGAATAAAAATTGGTTACAAAAAAATTAATACAATGAGAAAAGTTCAAAAAGTTTTCAGAGACAGGACAAATAATGAGACACTAAGAGTGAAGAAAAAAAAAGAAAAAAAAAGAAAAAAAAAGAAAAAAAAGAAAAAAAAGAAATAAAAAAGAAAAAAAAGGCAGTCCGGACTGCCGTCCTCCCTCCCTCCCAGACAAAGGCTAGGAAAGAGAAGGGCACTCTTCGGGAGGAATGTCCCCTTTTTGAAGACCAAAATTTCAAAATTATACAATCTTTATCTTAAGACAGACCCGTTTGCCCAGAGTCCCCCTTCTAATCCTTGGCGTCCAGGAGTTTGGCTTGACCAGGTGGCTCCTGTGGATTTAGGGAGATATGAATCTTTTCTTCTGAAAATTCTAAGGGGGGGTTCTCTTCTTCTTGTTATAACTGTTATCTCTGTTGAGAAACAACTCCAGGCCTCTCCTTTTTTTTTTTTTTTTTCTTTTTTTTTTCTTTTCTTTTTTTTCGTTTCTTGAGCTAAAGAAAATATCTTACACACAATTTTTTTATTACTAAAACTTAATGTTAAAAACTACATTTACTATATTATTCAAATGTTAATACAGCATAACTTTTCTACCCAGCATATTGCATATAGTAAATATCTGCGTAGAGCCACACACACAACAAGCCTTTTTCACAACGTGGATGGATTTTTCCTGTGCTGAACTGACAGCCTGGCTTCCTGTGCTGGCCAGGTGATGGCAGGTAGCTGCACTCTGGTGTTGCCCTGGTTTTTCTGAGATTTTTTAAAGCCTTCTGTTGGGAAGGATGAAGTTGAAAGACCTTACAAATATGGTGGTTTAGATTCTGGGAGTCTGAGTTCAACAAGCGAGATAGAAATGAAAGCAAGCTTTGAGATTTAGGGTGTGGGGTGCAGGGCCATCAGCTTGTGAACAACGACCTGCTAAGCTGAGGGCCAGATCATTTGATTAAACAATATACTTCTGCTAAGCTGAGGGCCAGATCGTTTGATTAAACAATCCCCTTCTGCTTGCCTTGGGTGGTGGGACATTTCTATTGGCTGTATATGTTGTCATCTTGTATTAGATTGGTTGGTCCAACTCATACTCTTCAACTTAGAAAGATATTTAATGTACGGTGTTATAAACGCCAGGACAAATTTATTGCCAAATTCAATAGTTTGGTTTATTAACATCCAAATTACAAAATTTAGAATCAAATTATAACAATTTCAAACAATAAAAACAAAACAATACGAACCCCACGAACAGCGAAACTTACTTGACAGAAGTTCTCCCGGGAAAAGTAGAGTCAAGGGTGACCCCAGAGACACAGGACCTGGCAGTCGGTGTCTCTAGCTGGGTTCACAAATTTGCCATGTTCGAGGCTTGGTTTTTATACTCTTTATTCTGCCTCTGGCAATATTTCCCCATACTTCCCTTTGTTTCTTGGTCAGCTATTCAAACCCAAATTCGTCTCCGGTCGGATTGAAAAAGAGCTCCCCTCCCAAGTCCATGTGTTAATATTCAGTTTTTATGGATCCTTATAGTTGATGAATGTTCGAGATATGGGTGATATTGCTTGATGGTCTGTGAAGGTGGCTCCCGAGGTGTGAGTTGCTGATACCGGCTCATCTCAACAGGTCCCCTCCCAATACTTGAGAAGGCTGCAAAGTCTTTTGTTCCCTTCTGAATGGAGACGCCTGACTTTCAGGGTGCTCAGTTTCACCATCTGCTGCAGAAACCTCCTGAAGCATAGACTTTTACCTGATATAAATTTATACAGTTTTATAATTTCCAGTTTATCATAAGAACATGAATTAATCATCTCACATTTTTCACATACGGGATTCGGGGCTCTGCCCTCTCCCGGCTCGGTTCGCTGTTCCTGCTCTCCTGGCCTGCTTTAGCTGTGCCCAGCAGCTGCAAGCAAGGCCTTCACAATAAACCACGTGTTACCCCTGCTCATTGCTTATAGAGACACTTTGTCGCCGACTCTGCTGTCACAGAGATTCTGTTGGAGTCCAGAGGATCCCTCTGACAGCCCTGGAGAGTCAGGGGGCTGTACAGGGGGGTCTGGGATCTGTACAAGGGGGTCAGCCAGCCTCCCACAGAGCCCAGAAGGACTCTGATTCTGGCTTCTATCCACGGAAGTGAATGCTCACATGAAGGAAGAATCACAGATCCTAAGAATTTAGAAGTAGATAGTTGTTGTTGAACTTTGGAAAGACTGGGGACTAGAGTAACGTGAGACCAAACCAGTATGGTTTCTAGCACGAACTCTGCTTTATTCTGCGAGATGGCCGGTTAAGTACGGAGCAGATAGTTTACAGTAGCAGGTGCATTGTGATAGGCAGTGAGCATACAGAAGTATGTAAGCAATCTAGGATTAAGGTGGCTACGGAGATCTAGTGCTATTACTTCTATGCTGCGAGTGGCCATACCTTAACACATACGTAGCAGGAGATAAGGTTATCTGCTGCTACGTACTCGGAACGTTCCGCGGCCTACTAGGCCCAGGCCTGAGGCCTAGTTTGGCCTAGTCTGGAATAGCTCAAATGGTATCTGTGAGCATATCATGCCCACGATACCTGAGAAACTCGGCCACAGATAGTAGTTTGTCATAGAGTATAAATATAGAGATTAGGATTCATAGTATACGGGGCTGAGAGGACAAGATGGAGGAATTGGGGAGTGGCCCCTAGTTTCCTTGTTCTTGTTCTCATCCCCCATCTTTTGCTGATTTGGACTTTAGAGATTGGTTTAGAATAGGACTGACATGTTAGCGTAGCAAGTTAGTATTGGTAATGTTCTGTAAACAATAAATACGTCTTGGACTGTGGTTGGGTCGGGGGTACGGTACATAAGGTACGGGGCTCTCTGTCTTGCTTTGCTGGGGACGCCTTGCAAAGCCCAACAAGAACTGTTAGATAATATGAAATAAACAACCTTGATAACCTGAGCTGCTGGACTCACAGTGTCGTCTCTGCCTTCGGTGTGAAACGCTCAGGGCAAAGAGGAGACAGAAAACCTTATTATCTTGGGGAACAGCAACCCCAGGGAAATACCCAGGGAACAGCAACCCTGGGAGAAGATTTCACCACCTCGGGGAACGGCCGCCCCGAGGGGAATCTCGGGGAACATCAACCCTGAGAAGATACTCCTTCAGCCTTCTACTTGCTTGTAAGATGGAGTCAGTTCTTTAGTTACTGTACAATATTAAGGGTCAGTCTTTCACCTTCTCACGCTTTGGAACATAAACAACCTTTCTTGTTTTTGTTCACTGTCCTTTGCTTACATATTTCCAGCCTGAAAATAATGTTGGTTGACAGCTGGTCTGGCCAGTGGGGTGAAGGGGTAGTAACCCCAAGAGCCAATGTGCTTCCAGACCCACAAAATTATAAAAGGAAAGAAATAAACAGGCTGGCTCTCTTTTTCTCGGTGGGGAGCAGCTTTCACTGAAGACCTCTGCCTCTGTGTGGTTGATTATTGCGTTCCGGGCAACACTCTGGGGTGTGGGGACATCCCTGAAGGCAGGAGGTGTCTCTGTGCCCACGTGTGCTTTTCCAAGGCACGGCAGGAGACACTGAGCTGGGGTGCTGCACCTCGCTGCCAGCACACAATCCCCACCTGAGGCCGCAGTGAGGATCTGCTGTTATTTTTCAGCAGGGTTAAAACCACAGCCTTTCCCTCCCCTCTGCTGCACGGGATTTTAAATTCGTCCTGATGGTCAGGAAACACCCAAACACCCCCTGTAGGGGTGATTCCATCATCAGGGTGAGTGACAGAACAGACCCAGACCATGAATTCCCTCGCCCAGTTGCTGCTGCTCGTGTTTTTATTGATGCTCATCTCTTCAGCCACAGCTCAATGAACCCCTTGGCTTGGCCTGGTCAAACCAATCGTTGTGCCTGGAATGTTGATTCAGCTATAAGCCATGGAGAAATGCTATTTATGCACAGCAACTTTAGCCTGTATTACTACTCATACCATCCCTCCAAATGCATTTTGAATATTTCCTTTAGTAGCTGCCTCCTCTAGATTAAACTCACCAAGCCTTGTACTTGCTGTTCAGTTCAGCATCTGTGCAAACCAGCAAGCAGAGATTTCTATTTTCAGGGCACCTTGAAAGGTAAAAAATTGAATATGGTGATGTATAGCAACGTGCCATCTGTCTCCATATTAGGGATATACAAACAAATGTCAGCACTGCTCTGCAACCACAACTCCCCTTTCCTCTCTTCTTTGGGCATGATGAGAGGATGACAGTGGCTCATTGTTCAGAGGATGAAGACTAATGCTGGGTGTGGCTTTGTGATCTGGAATTTTAAAGCTGCCTTTGTTTTAGGGTGCTCCAGCGAAGAGTTCATCCTTCACACTAGTGGCAAATCTGGATTTTCTGCCTTAACTCCATTGTTTCTCTTTGGGTTATGCAGGTTCTGCTGTGCTCTTCTGGGTGAACTTTAAATTGTGCATCAACACGTGAGGGGACTTCCCGTGTGTCAGAAAACCCTGCCTGAATTTCGGATGAGCTGGATCTGGCACAAACAATGCACCAAACTGAATTCCCAGTGTTCCCAGCTGCCCTGAAATCTTCACCTGGAAATATGAATTCTCTCATTCATCAGACCCATCATGCTGTTCAAAAAAAGTCTTAATGAGGCCTTTAGACAGCCTGAGGCTGGGGGTGCTTAGAATTCAATTAATAAGGAATAAACAAAAGAAACCCCACGGGCTCTTTTGTCTCCCCACGGATGTAACAATTTCAATTTAAGTTAAGATCATTTCCCAGTGGCTTTATATACATAAATTTCCATAGGAGAGGCTGATGTGTAGACATTTCTCTCTGTGCAGGGCCATTCAGGCTCCAAATTTTTCAGTGTCCTTTTTGACTCCTGCCTGATGTATTTCAAGCCATGTTCGCGTTATTTGCTGTCAGCACATGCATTCTATTTTCATTTTTATTAAGTTTTATTGAATTGGGACATTATTTCGATGTTTCTTCATCACTTTAATTATAAGCCAACATCTTGTCTGACTCGTTTCTCTGAAATATAACGCTTCAGAAGATCTGGTAATTAACAAAAAAAGGGAACTAAGAATTAAAAAAAAAATTAGAATTAATATCTGATTGCATCCTGTTTTAGTTCTGCCTGTGGATGAAGTATTGTTTTTTGTCCTGCCCTTTCCCCACCACCAGAAAAGACTATTATATAGTTTTGGTATTTTCCTTGTTCTGTCTTTTGAAGAAGAGGAGGGACTTTTTATCAGCCCCTTTTTTAAAATATTCCAAGTCAAACTTGCTGCCTAGATTACTTGTGCTGTATGCAACTGTGGTTAAAAAGGAATGGCAGATCAGATACACAATTTAATTTTGCAACAAACCTGACTCTGTGTTCTTTCCCATCTCAGTCCTTCCATTCTTTTTAGGGATATTTCTATACACTTAGCGATTTGCATTCCCTGGCTTTTAGAACAGAAGCTATTTTTTTTTAAGGTTACCAATTAATTATATGGTTAAGCAAGACTCTATCAACTAGAAAATTATATTTCTTACCGCAAAAATGTGAACCTACAATTGATTAATGCAGTTCTGGAAATTAATGCAAGTTGAACAACACTGTGAAAAGGTTATTTTGGAAACCATATTCCAGTATATATTCTTTCCATGCATTTGGCAATTTAATTTTTTTCGTGTGTATTCCTCAGTTGTCATCTCCTGCTTCAAAGTTTATTAAGTCTGATTACAAAAATCATAGATTAGATTTTTTCCTGGTTGAAAAAATATTATGATTAAACAAATACAGGTTTAAACCCAAAATCTAATATACGCTGTTTACAAACTGTCTAAAGCAGGATTAAAACAAAACACAACACAAAACCAAGCAATTGTCCATTTTATGAAAGCTTAAGTTGCCTGCTTTAATTCCAAACTCAGACAGAAGCAGACTTAACTCGGAATACTTTTCCTTAAGGAGTGCAAGTCAAATCCTTAATGCTGATGTAGGAGGGGGTTTTTTTGTATTTAATTTGACTTACATTTTGTTAGCGCTTGGCTCGCTGCCTCTGGAGCCGGAGCCAAGGCTGTTCTACTGTAATATCCATGAGGTTGGGTTTTCTCTTTCACCTGCAGCACCGTACCCTCGGTGTGATGCTAATGGGACTCGCAGCATAACAAAGAACCCGTAATGACAGCCTGAATGTCATTTACACCCATTTGCTACATCCAAGGTCAGCGAGGATGCACCTGCAAAACACTCACACCGCACCCACACCGGCTACGGGAAAAGTGGAGACTGAGATGAGGTTATTTTGAATAACAGATTATTTTTTTTCTTGCCTTTTAAATTCCTGGAGGTCTTTGTGCAGGAGTTAATAATGAGTTATTCAAGGTAAACATGTGCATTCCTGAAGAAGTAATGAAGGAGACCGCTTTTGAAACAATGCTAAAAATCAGGGAAAAAAAAAATATCTGAGGATGTACTTAGCATATTTATAAATACATTTCCAGACACATTGTTTCCTCACAGCATATTTCATACTCTGCCTGTTGATGGAGGATTAAACCAAGCAATTACTTTGGAGCTGCTGTAGCAGAAGCAGCAAGACTGATCACTGCCTTCACTGCAAAGGGTGCAGCAAGTTCTTGGAGCTGTGAAAGGAATGAAAAACAAAGCATGGTCTTCTGATGCACAACTTTTATTATAGCATGCTGAAAGGGTTCATAAATAAGTTCTAAAAAATCAATGCATTACATTTCTTTCTTTCCATTCTCTGCTCCGGTCCAGAAGGAGGGTCCTGACCAACAGAAACAAGACACAACCAGCTTCAAACACGAGAGTTTTTAGTTCAAAAGAATTGGACAATATTATTATTTTTGGACAATAAAAGGATGAATCCCCACAGCAGAGTGCAGGGCAGGGGAAGATGTTGGCATTTTTTTGTTTTAGTGGTGGGGTCTGTGGGTGAGGTGAAGCCTGAGCCAAGGGATGAGCACCACAGCCATGCAGAGAGGATCTCCCCACGGGGCAGTGTCACCCTGCTTTTTCTGAGTTTTTTAAAAGCCTTCTGCTTGTTCATAAGGTGGAGCCACTTCTTTAACTTCTGTACAATATTAGAAGCAGCTTTTCACCCTCTCACATTTTGGAACATAAACAACCTTTCTTGTTTTTGCTCACTGTCCTTTGCTTACATATTTCCAGCCTGAAAATAATGTTGGTTGGCAGCTGGTCTGGCCAGTGGGGTGAAGGGATGGTAACCCCAGAAGCCAATCCACAACCAGACCCACAAATGTATAAAAAGGAAAGAAATGAACAGGCTCACCCTCTTTTTGGGGAGCAGCCTTTCACTGCAGACCCCTTGTCTCTGAGTTTTGTGTGGTGCTTTCACAGGGCAGCAGCCAGGCACCATCCCCAGAGCTCCTCTGCAGTTTCCTGAATTGCTGCAGCTCTCCAAAACCTCACTGACCAAAGGTGTCACCTCCTCCTCCTCCTCTGTCACTGCTCAGGGCCTTTGGTGACCTTTGATGGCCTCGTCTGGGGCAGAGCATGCAGCTCCCACGTGCTCAGCCACGTCCATCAGATGTGTGGAATTAGCACAGATTTGAGGAAGAGCTCCTGTCTGAAAACACAATGTTCAGAGAATTAGTTTTGATTAACACCCCAATAAAATATTTAGAAAATAACATAACTGATGATGGGGCTTAAATTCATCACCTGCCCCAGGGGGATGTGGTGCACCCAGATCTGTTTTCTGGACCCGCATCAGTCCCAGATGATTGGAAGTCAGGAGACTTTTTGGATCAGAGTCTGGGCAGGTTTTGGCTGGGATGGAGTTAATTCTTTTCATCCAGTGTGGGGCTGTGTTTCAGACTTGTGCTGGAAACAGCAGTGACTGCACAGAGGTGAGTTTGGTATTGCTAAGCAGGGCTTGAAACAACAAAAAAATCAAGGCTTTTTCGGCCTCTCATGCCACTGTGACATGTCCAGGACACATCAGCTGACCCCAGCTGACCAAAGGGACACTCCTGACCATGGGCAGTCATGCTCAGCACGGAAATTTGGGAGGAGAGGGAAGAGGGGGAGATGTTGGGAGCGATGGTTTTTGTCTCTCAGGTCACTGTTACGTGTGATGGAGCTTTCCTGGGGATGGCTGCACCCCTGCCTGTCCTCGGGAAGAGGTGAATGAATTCCCTGTTTGGCTTTGCTTGTGTGTGTGGCTTCTGATTTCCCTGTTAAGCTGTCTTCATCTCAATCCACAAGTTTTCTCACATTTACTCTTCCTACACTGTCCCCTATGGCACCAAGGGGAGTAAAGGAGCTCCTGTGTGGGGTTTATTTTCCATTTGGGGTTAAACCATGGCAGAGCCACAGGGGAATTTGGTATCTCCAAGGATACAAAGACTGGAAGGGGAGCAATTGGCATCTCCCTGTCTGCTGGAGCTGCAGACAGAAGAAAGGCTGGGGAGTGTAGACTGAGATTTCAAAATCTAGATCTAGCCTGAGGTAGTAAATACAGCCAAGAAATAATTTATGGTCAGAAAAGTGACTATAGGAAGGTTTTACTGGTAATATACACACTTCTGGAAGGAGAGGTCCCACATCAGGGGGTGGAGGTTTTCTCTCAGAGGTTTTCTCTTTCTCTTTTTGGCTAAGCAGGGCTGGCAGAGGTGTCTGGGTGCCACCATCTAGTGACTCCCCAAAACTCCACACTGCACCCCACCTGCCCCAGCCCCTGCTCTCCCCACTGGGGCCAAATTATCATTGCTTGGGGAGTCCAGTGCCTGAGAGAGAAAATCCCTTTGAAATTGGGAGTTGTAGACAGTGCTCTGCTAATATTTCGGTGTGCTACATTTTGACTTTCAATGGGAACATTTAATGTCGACTTCAGAGCAAATATTCATATATTCAAGCCTTAAGGTGGTTTCAGAGTACAAGCAGCACTAAATGGTAACAGATATTTCCTGAATCTTTCCGTTTCTCTGTGGACTGCACCAGAAAAATTCACACAGAGGAAAACCTTATCTAATCTGAAGATAAACATTCAGGAAAGGTAATCTGAAGTACATAGATTATAATAAACTACTAATTTAAAATTGCAAAATATTCTTTTATTCCCAGTCCAAAGAAAATTCCCAGTAGGCAGTTTAATGGTGGTATTTTCAGGTAATGTATAAAGACTGGCAAAGATATTAATACATTTATATACAATTAAGAAGAATATGTTTTGGGACTATATTTATATTTTACATGCAATAAAAACGACTACATGAACTTTCAATGGGTTGGCCATCTTTTATGTGTATCATTTAATCCATTATCCATCACTGCCTTGTTTGGAACTAGCACAGATTTGAGGAAGAGCTCCTGTCTGAAAACACAATGTTCAGAGAATTTGTTTTGATTAACACTGATAAAATATTTAGAAAAGAACATAACTGATGATGGGGCTTAAATTCATCACCTGCCTCAGGTTGCTTCTCTGTGGGATTATGCCTGGCCACAGCCTGTTCCAGGTGCCAGCAGTTGGCACATCCTACCCTGAATCTGAGTTTTTCTTCTTTGCTGTACCTCCATCTCTCTATTTCCACAGTCATAAGATTATTATCTGGAGCCTGGACCTTGCCTTGCCAAATTGAATAAGGTTTTCATCAAACTCAGGCACGGGAGTGCAGCTGAGATGTCCCCTTTGTTGCACATCATGTTTTCCTGAAATTTTGGGATTTTTTCCTGTCAATTACTGACTGTCCACTTATTCCCAAGGCTTTATTAAATGAGCTCACTATTTATCCATGCTTTTATAATAAAATAAACTTATGCTTGCGTTTTCTGCTTCCGCTTACCTCAGGGTACAACCCTGCTGCTGGATTTTGGCTTAGTGATGCCAACAAGTGGCTCAGCTTGGGCTGGAGAATAATCCAAGATCTTTAAAGAGCTCAGCCTGGTTAAATTATCCTAAAGGAAAATGACGGCTGGATGGTCTTGGGGGAGGATGAGGATGATGAGGGTGCCTTCCTCTCATCAGGGTAGGTGTGACACCAAGAGAGAAGGAGCTGGCCTTGAGACACGGCGTCCTCTGGAAAGTGCACTGCAGACAAGGGAAATTTATAGACCCAGTGCAGACAAGCAATGAGATTTAAGAGCGTGTAATACACAGAACAATAAACTAGAGCTGTATTTACATCCATCATCTGGAATATTTAGCACAGCCTGAATCGAATATATAAATGTATGTACAATCAGGGGCCGTCATTTAGATATATTTTTGATTAAGGATTTGGATGCAGTCACAGCTCCCTCACGAATGCCTTTTCCTGGTTTTGGCATGGACTTTTTAAATGTTTTTTAGTCTCAAAGAGTCTGGCTGGGTTCAAGAGGGATATTTCATTGGTGCTCGTGGTGGAGGATTCACTTTAATCTCGTATTCCCCAGGAAACTGCTGGGTTTTATGAAGTTTTTCTCTGTATCCTTCCATTACATCTTCTGGCTTAATGCTGGTAGCACTGAAAGTCAGATAGTTCCCAGCCTTAATATCTACATGATCAATTTAAGGTTCAGGCCTGGTTTGAAAGCGGGCAGTAGTGGGACATTGTATCTGCAATTTAAAATTGTAAATATTTTATCTGCTTTAATGCATGCACACATCTTGTACATTCTAATCTGCAAAATGGGGCTGGTTTTTAGGCAATGACTGTGGTAAGCTTGAGTAGTTTTTACCTGTTCAAATATCTTTATGGATATTAAAACATTATGTGCACTAAATATCAACTAATATTTATCCTCTTTCTCTGTGCTGCTCCATATTTCTGTTATTTCTATTTCATGCAGCGCTGTGTGTCCACTGCACCATTCCCTCTGTTCTGTGACCCCGAGTCTTCCACGTTGACTCAGATCTGCACGTTTCCAACAAACCACTCCTTTTTTTTTAGACATTCATCTGTGTTTTGTGTTTTCACACACTTCCCCCTCCTCTTTGCGTTCAGATTCATTTTCTGCTCGCTTTTGGAATATTGTTTTTTTTCCTTAATCTACATAAACACTCCAAAAAGCATTGTCTTCTGTTTAGGCTTGGATCTTCAGTGGAATTCCACGTGTTTTAACAGTTGCATATTTAAATCCGTTGCATTTGAACCTTGATTTATTTTGACTGCAGTGTAGCTCATGATTGACTCCTAAACCTCCAAGGGACTTGTCTTCTGCGAGCAATATTTCATATACATCAATAAAAGCACACGCCTGACCTTGAAACTTTCATTATCTCCCAAAGTTGTTTGGTGGGGGCACTCAGATGTTACAGTTGTACAGATTCCTTTGTTTTTGAGCACTGGGATTTCCTTTGGGATGACAAGGAGATACAACCAGAGTGGTTTCCTGCCCTGAACACCCACCCCGAACAGTGCAGGAAGAGGGGTAGAACTGCCCAGAACCAGAGTTTTCTGATGATAAATGAAATAATTTCCTTTCCTGGTGGACATGAGCAGCTCGTGTAACCTGGAAGAAATGCATACAAAGTAGAGAAGGAATGTTGTAATGAAGATCTTGATGGGCAGGAAAAAGGGAGTGGAACAAGACAGGTGGGGAAATGTTCTATGAAATCACCACAGAGGCCCAGACAGCCCAGAAAAACATTAAGCCACATTTTTCCTTAAAAGAAAATAAAAAAGTGATCACAGCTAATGGGGATGGTGGAAATCATCCTGGTTAGAACACAACAACTTTTGGTCCACTTCAATAATGAATCAAGACTTTATGAGCACTAAATATTTAAATTAATTATTGTGCAACTCCATATGTCATTCTTTAATGACAACACATCATAATGTCCTCATCCCTGCCTTGGAGGCATCCAGTTGTGATTTGAAATTGAGGTGAGAGAACTTTTGAGCGTGTTCTCTTTGCTTTCTTCCAAGTGCAAGTAGGAGTTTATTGTTATTCTTTGCACCTTCTTGGATGTAATAAAATGCAGGCTGGAAATTCAGTACAATGTTGCATCTCCTAAAACCCACGAGGAGAAGAAACCTCTGAATGTTTCATTACTTTTTTTTTTTTTATTTTATATTTTATAAGATGCTGCAAGGTATGAAAAAGAAATCATAAGTAAAAGTTTAAGAAAGGGAGAGGAAGGTGCATCACACCTGAAATTAAAAAAATAAGAAAAAATGTAGTGTGCAAGGTATGAAAAAGAAATCATAAGTAAAAGTTTAAGAAAGGGAGAGGAAGGTGCATCGCACCTGAAATTAAAAAATAAGAAAAAATGTAGTGTTGGAAAGAAAAAAATTTAAAAATCCATTTAAATTATTAGTTGGGAAAAATACAAAGAGCAATTATATTAGATATTTAAGGGATAGAGACAGCAATGGCATCATATTTACTGTGCAGAAATTTGAGGGAAAGAGTTGGAACTGATAGGAAAAAGTGGTCTTGTTAAAGGACAGCCTTGAGATAGCAGAGATATCCCCTCCCACATTCCAAGGGGCCTTTTTGCACCTTATCTTGGCTGCATATCCAATCTCCTCACAGTCCTCTGTCTGCATACATTCATTTATAAGGAGCAAAAGCAAAGAAAAAGAAGAATCGACACACAAAGATTGATGAGCATGGTGACTCCTCGACTTGATCTGCCTTTCCTGAATTTCCGTGTGGTTTTATTTCATTTTCCTGCCCTTGGCTGTGGAATAGGGACCCCGAGGACCAGCAGGAGCAGCATTTCTGGTACTGGAGAGCAGCTGAGGAGGCAGCCAGCCCCTCTCCCTGCAGGGACAGAGTTTTGGGTTGTGACAACCAAACCAATTTGTCCCTCTGTGCCAGGCCCACAGCAGAAAGGGGTCCAAGGTGCCACTCCCAGCACTCAAGATCCCGAGTAGAAATACTAATTTCTACCTCAAGTAGAAATAAAATCTCTGCTGCTGAAGTGCCAGTGATACAGTGATGCCTCTATCCAAAAAATCAACATCCAAAAGCGATTTCCAAGCTTAACAATCCAAGCTGTTTCTGTGCACTGAGACACCTGTACCAAGGCACAGGGAAAGCACCTTTCCCATCCTCGGGCTCAGCATGGTTTGCTCAGCTTGCTACAGCTGTCTCCAGTCCAGCAGAAAATGCACTAAAAGGGGGATTTTCACAGGGGGAAGGTCTCACGTCTCACTGTCTTTAATATAAATCCATTTTTAAGTGTGTTTTCTCAGCACTGTGGCAGACTGGAAATCACCAGAGGAGGGAATGTTCCATGGGGGCTTTCTCACCTCTGACCCCGCCGGACAGAGCTGCTGCACTGACACAGGATGGGACAGCTTCCCAAAAGTGCTGAAGGATTCAGAAAGGTTTCCAGGGATAAAAGGACAGGAATCTGTGTAGGTTGGTCTCTTGTCAGTGACTGTCCACAGGGGAAGGCAGAACCAGCACCAGTGTGAGGAGCACACGAGCCAGGACACCACGCAAGAGCCATGGCACTGCAAATTCATCTCAGGGTTGTTGATTCCCTGAGATTCTCCTCGGGGTTGCTGTTCCCAGAGGTAATCAGGTTTTCATCTTCTCTTTGCCCCAAGTGTTTCACACCAGAGGTAGAGATGACAAGCTGAGTCCGCCAGTGCACATTTCCAAGGTTGTTTATTCTTCATTATCTCAGTTCTTTCTCAGCTCTGCCAGGCCTCCCTGGCAGGGAACCTTGTCTCAGTTCTGTCCCAGCTCTGTGAGGCGTCCCCAGCAGAGCAGGACACGGGGGGGACTGGGCGGGTCAGAGAGCCCCACACCTTATGTACAGTACCCCTGACCCAACCAGGGTCAGGGGTATTTTTTATTTTTTATTTACAAAATTTTACCTATACCTACTACCTATGCTAACATGTCAGTTCTACTCTAAACCAATCTCTAAAACCCAAGTCAGCACAAGATGGGGGACGAGAGCAAGAACAAGGAGCACAGGGGCCACTCCCCAATTCCTCCATCTTGTCTCTTCAGCCCCATATGCTAAGAATCCTAATTTCTATATTTATATTCTATAATAAACCATCCACTACTTATTTTAAATTCTTAGGATTTGTGATTCTTCCTGCATGTGAGTGTTCACTGCCATGGACAGGGATCAGAATCAGTGCCCTCCTGGGATCTGTGTGGGTCTAACTGAGCCCCCTGGACAGATCCCAGACCCTCCTGGACAGACCCCAGACCCCCCTGGACAGATCCCAGACCCCCATGGACAGATCCCAGACCCCCCTGGACAGACCCCAGACCCCCTGTCCGGTCTCCAAACCCTCCAGGGTGGCCAGAGGGACGTTCTAGACTCCAACAAATTCACACCCCAGCTTCTCCTGGGAGCCTGCTGGTGCTCTCAGGGAGCACAAACCCAGAGTGAAAACCTGACTTTCCTGCTAGAATAATTTTGAAGGCATTAACTTGTTGGTGATAGGTTTTTTTTGTTCCTTCTAGTCCCAAGAGTTGCAGGCTGAGCAAGCAGGAGCCCGGCTCTGAGGGGGAGGCTGTGGTGGAGAGAAGGGGAGGGGGCTGTGTCTTCCTCTGCTCTTCAGTAAATCCATTTTGGTGCTAACATGAATATGGTGATTAATAGTAATAGCAGCTTATGACTGTTTTGAAAAATTGCGTTTGTAGAAAATTAATGTTTCCAAGTTGCTCCGAGGAGCGAAGATTTAAGAGGAGGAAAAATACGCGCAGAACTGGATTTGAAACTATTTACAACTGTAGTGCTGCCAATAATGAGGATGACTGGAGTATTTCAGTATTCTGTCCTTGTAGTACTTTACCCCCCTCTTCTGCTCTGCTAGGAGGAGTAGCGTTTTCTATCTTTGGCTAGGAAAATTTAGAAATTTATATATGATGACTATGACATACTCATTATAGGGTGCCAATTGAAAAGGAACCAAATATGAAAATCTGTTGTGCATATCACTATAACCACACCAAATTTCTTATTAGTATCACTGTGATGAAGAACTCTTCCTAGAGGTTTTCTTTAACTGGTTTTATGCAATTTGAGAATTACGAAACTGCAGACAGAAGAGATAAGGACACGGCAGTGCTTTTGCAAAATGAGCTTTTACAAGAAAAGTCTTTTCTCCTTTTCACTCAATAACTTTAAACAGGGGAATGATCAATACTCTGGAGCAACTAAATCCTGCCTGACAAACGATGTCTTAATGTTTGATCAAGTTCAAGGCATTAGCAGTATCATACAGCATAATTTCTGCTTTCTTGAAAAACAATGGAGCTCATTTAGAAATTGGAATTCCCTGGAGAACGCCACAGGAGTGCAGACTATTAATTACCCTGCTCTATTGTTATCTTTTGTTCAGAACAATTGTGCTCCTGAGGTCCTGTGCAATCTCTCTCCCCTGCAAGGTGTCGGGTTTTGATTAAGCATCATTTCATACAGTTCATTAACAATGTATCTTAAAATGAGCTTTTGATTGAACATTTTTATTGGGCATTTAATATAATTTATGGTTTCTGTTGAAATTTCACATACAACATTTGCCAAGCTAGTTATTATATATTTTTCATTAAACAATGGTGTTTTACCTTTTCTGAGAGGTTCTATTTTTTTGAGCAGAAGTACCAATTATATAAAAAATTGATTATAAATGCAGTATATCATGAAAATAGCCCTCCTGGCCATATTTTATTCCAGTGGAGGTCTAGCACATGGGTGTACCAGCAGTCCCTTTGCAAGCATTGTCATTTTGGACTGCCAATCTCAAAGCTGACATTTAAGCTTAGTTTTCCTACCTAGAATGGTGGCACTTCAGTAAATCTGTCTGCTTTTATAAGAAGTTATAACCTGAAATGAAAGAATTCTTCTCATTAAGCTTCACCTGGTAACTCAGAGATGTTTTAGAAAATGTAAAAGAGCAGCATGAAAGAGGATGTTTTGTCACTCACCAGCTCTAAAAAGATTGCAAATATTCTCAGGAGTAGTGGCCAAGGGTTAGGCTGAACACCTTAATGTAAATACAGGGTAAATGATCTTTTAAAATTTCACCAGTGAGTTCAGGCTTTGGCCTCCAGCAGTCTGGGGGACACTGAAATCTGAGGAGTCAGGACTGTGAGTGCTTAGACAAAATAACTCTGTAGAACAACACCATTAAGAAGAAACTACAGTGAATGTTGAGGAGGCTTTAGCTCAGATAGATGCATATTTATACCTTTTCAGATAGAGAGATGGGAATCCTGATGGAAAAAGTCGAGCTTTTTTTTCCTTTTTTTTCTTTTTTCTTTTCTTTTTTTTTTTTCTTTTTTTTTTTTTTTTAACTTGGGAATCTATTTTCATTGACAGTTTGCAAGATTAAATAATAAAAAATTCTTATATCCCTGGAATGGCAGGTTGGGGAGGGAGTGTGCACAAACATTATAGTTAGAAACAAACCATTAGCTGGAATTTGTGTCCAGGGAAATTACTGGAATTATTTACATGCACATGTGAATACGGAGGGAAGAGCTCCAACACTGACTGACTGTTACCAGAGTGTACGAGTCTGTTGGGAGGAAATAAGCTAAGTTTACACTCAAATACTCAAAGAAAAAACCAGCAGAAACTTTTGCTGAGATTTGAGACTCTTCAGACAAAATCTTCCATATTTTTGTCTTTTGCCTGGACTCATGAATTTGCAGTTTTCAGTGGGATGGAAATATTAGAATATTCTTATATTAGAATATTCTTATAGAATATTAGAATAGTCTTATATTTCCTTAACCTATTAAGAATCATGAAGCACCAGGATTTTTCAGGAAGTCCTTTCATAAATATTTAGAACTTAATTGGAAGTTCAGATCATTTGGGATTTGGATGCCTGTCCAAACCAAACCAGAAAACCTTTTTAAGAGATAGGGCCCCCAACCACAGCATTCAAATTCAGATTGATTTGGACCCGAAGTGACCTCCTGGGCTTGTCCAGGAGGGGTCAGCTGCAATATTTGGGGCTGGACCCTTGATTTATTTCAAATAAATATATTTCCCATGCTCACTTTAGGACAGGATCCCATCTCTGGTGCTGTGGATGTTTCCCATCAGAAATTACCTTAATTAAGAGCTGGTAATTTCTAGACATTTTGTCTGTGGTTAGAGTAAGAGCTGCTGCTCACTCTGGGACTGCTCACGTGGTTTTCCTCTTGATCCTGGTGACCCACACTGTGCTCTTCAATCAACCTGGATAAATTTCAGAGAGTTCTTCAGAAAAATGACCTTTTTTTCACTGACTGGCAGCATTATGCTATCACTGAGTCAACTCCTTTTCCCAGAACTTCAGGCCTAAAAGGGTCACTGTGATACTGAGATTTTTTTTTGTGATTTCCTTTTTCCACTGGTAATACTCTTAATACTACTGTAATTGACAGAAATGTGGAAATATGTGTGCTTATTCTAGGTTTTTAGTGCTGTGTACTTGATAGCACTTTACATTTCAATTTTCCTCTAATTAATAGTGCAGTCAGCTTTCCCTGTTCATTTCAGATGATTCACTGCATAAAAGAGAAAAAGAGATGAAATCACCTAAAAATAGGAAAACATACCTCCTGGAAAAGTACTATATTTCAAACTGACAGTGCTCTTCCTTCCTCAGCCTTCCATTAATAGATACAATAGATACATATATTCTGTGGATCCCTTCTTTGCCTTCTTTTCTGTCTGTGATCTATCATAAATTCAATGTTTTCTGCTCCACTCACAGCTTTGCTATTTGTCATTTCGCCCACAAACACTTGTGCCTTGCATCCACGGGCTGGGCATTATTTCCTTCACATGCATATTTTTCCTGAGTGGTTACCTCGCCTGTGAGTCAACCACTGCCTTAACCTCATTTAAATAAATTTATTTACTGTGTTTCTAATGGAGATGCCAAGATAAGGACGTGCCATAGCTGACCAGTGGCATCATCTTCTTTTGTAACCTTTGCCTCTCCTAACCCTGCCTCCTTCCAGGGATGCTTTGCCCTCCTGTAAAACTTCTGGACAGGGAAAAAGTTCTTTGAAGTGAACAGCACACTTTTAACCACAAAAAAACCAGCAAGGCTTGATCAGTCCTTGCACCCTTAATTGCTGACTCTGCCAGCAAATTTCTGTGTTTAAAAAATGGCTTTGTCTTACGAAGACATGAATTTGACTGGCAGGTTCCCCTGACTAGAAAGCTCATTTCTGACCAACACCCTCCTGTGTCATTTGGGTGTGCCCATGTGTGTGTAAAGCCCTGAAAAATCCGAGGTAGCTCAAAAGGCAAAGCAGGTCAAGGGAGCACTTCAGCAGATCACAGGGCTTGAAGAATGCAAGGCCAAAGGCAAAGTGGGCGCTGACTTTTTTCTTTAAAACAAACAACATAAATGAAACAGGTTAAACAGGAAAAATAAAATTTGATACGTCTCGTTTCAGTGAGGGAAAACTGATTAAATTAGAGGCTGGTGCAAGGTTTTAGGTTGAAATCTGCTTATGTGAGCTGGGCTGGCAGCAGCTCTGTCACACTCAGGGGACATCCCAACCCTGGGGCTGCCCCTGCAGCCCTGTCCAGCTGCCAGCCCGGGCAGGGGCAGCTCTGCAGAGCCCCAGATGTGCCTCCAAGCAGAGCTGGGGGTCCCTGCGGGCTGGGGGACCTGGGCAGAAACTGGGCAAGAACCTGGGCTGGGAAACCTCAGGAGCTGCAGCTGCCAGGGAAGGAGCAAGTCCAGGGCATCAGCACTGCCCTGAGCTGGGCGTGGAGTGAAGCAGCAGCTTCTGCCTGGCTCTCCTCCTCCTCCTCCTCCTCCTCCTCCTCCTCCTCACCAAGCCCTATCACTCAGTCTCGGGGTGCTTTTTCAAGCCTTACAGTTTTATTCCAGGCCACAGAGTGGGCACTTCTGTCTGGGGCACCACAGGGGCTGTGGCAGACAGCGACATCCCTCGGGGACAGCTGGGGGTCAGGGAGAGGAGATGTTGGCTCTCAGTTTGTCCAGCCTTGCAGAGTGAAGGAGAACTCAAACTGCAGATTTTCCTGTTTGTAGAACATCTTCAGTGTGAGTTCTCTCCCTGAGGGCACTGATGTGCTCACTCAGAGCTGCACCTCTGGGCTTGTGGGCACGGAGCCAGACCCCAAATCCCCTGTGCTCACAGGGCCCTCTGCACCCCTCAGAATGCACCAGAGAAGGCACAGCGAGGGGCAGGGGTGAGCAAAGACCAGATCTGGATGAATAAAGACCAGATCTGTGGGAGCCTTCCTCTGCACCACCCCTCTCCTCCTCTCCTCTCCCTCTCCAGCCGAGCTCTCAGAAGGACAAGTGTGTCTGTACTCACCTCTTGACCACCCCCCTTTTTCAGCCTCTGCTTTCCAGGACATGAAAGAAGGGCTTTGCAAAGGTGTTTGGCATAAAGAGATGAAGAGGCAGTGAGAAGCAGTCAAACACTTTGTATATATTAATATATATTTGCTTTCGTGCTCGCCCGACTGGTGCGTGTAGTACGTGCTTTTGTCATGCCTCTGAGGCAAAGAACAAAGGGATGGGGCTGACAGAATTTTTCTGTGTTCTTCCCAGGATAAAGTTTGTTTTTTTTCCCCGTTTGACCTTCAACTCTCCCAAGACCCTGAGCTTAACTGCTTTGATTTACTTCCATAATAAAGTGATCGATTAATGTTAAAGGCAGGCTTTATGAAGCCTGTCCTCACACGGTCTGGGAGCCTGCCACGGCCAGGATGTTATACTGCCATGCTCTGAAAAAGGTCACATGAAGGGAATCAGAGACAAGATAAATGATGGTTTACACATCAGAAAAGCTCCCCGTAGCACAGACAGGCAATGTGGAACATAATGTCTCTCCGGGCTCGGTGCAGATGGTATATAGTAAATATAGCCTGAACTGCCTCCCCGGGATTTATTATTGTTCCCTGCGAGTTGTTTTGGGGCTGTGCTCTGCAAGTGTGCAACACACAGGCAGCCCTGGCTAAAACTGAGTTTAGAGCTCTGACCAGCTGATCTCAACATGCTGGCTTTCAGAAATTAAGGGCTTGGTTTCTTGTGATTCTCTGTGCTTGGCTAAAATTCATGGTTCGTTTCTTTTTTTTCCCAGCTAGACTTCACTGCAGGCGTTTTTCCTTAAAAGGAACAGGCAAAATGAGAAAGCAAAATAAAGATCAATCCAAAACTCAGGCCTCTGGATGTCCTAAAGGAGAATTTATATAGAACAGCAAACTTTTCTGTTTTCCCATAATATTTTTTATGAGAAATTGTTTATTCTTGTACCTCCACTGGACTAATTTCCTTTGACAGTCCTTATTTGAGGAATGCAAACGGGCAAAACTTTGTTGAAGAGCAGATACAAAGAGGAACCTACACTTTATCTGTGGTCTTAAACATAAACAAGACTGATCAGGTAATTGTATAAAAATCCAGCTTCTGGGGGAAAGCACATTTTTTAGACCAGTGATTGTGCAAGGCTGTGATAAAACTTGTCATGGTGGAAGGAAACCAGTTGAGTAAGACACTTGCTATTAAGGGCTTACAGCTAATGAGAGTTTTCATGTGATCCAGTAATGTGGTAAGACCAGGTCTGGCCAAAGCATTTGTATTTCCAGTTGTGTGGTATCCCTGGGAAGGCAGAAATTAAAGGGAGATATCTAAGGGGAAGGGCTCACCTCAAAATATATGGAGTGAAACAAAAGTCTATGCAAAAGCACTGAGGCAGCCTGCTCTGAAAAATGTTTGGCAAAATGCATGTAATGGGTTTTTCAGATTTCTAACGTTTCCTTTTTTAAAATTTTTTTTTTATTCAGAGGACAATCAGAGTTTAAGGTAAAAAATGAGCTCCCTTGACAGCATTACAATCACTTAAAAATAGAAAAATTATTATTAAAAAAACAGAATTGTGGAAGGAACTGATGAAAAAACCATCCCATCACCTAATAAATCCATCTTTTGCCAGTACAGGGTTAGTGCACACATCCTACAAGCGCTTCCATGCCGACTTTAAATTTCCTTCTTAAATCTGAGGTTTTCCCTCTGCTGTCACCCCAACCTTTCAGAGCATCAACAGCTCAGTGTTCTTGTCCCACAGGGACAGAGGAGGGCATTGAGGACCCAGACAGGAATCCCATTCCTGCACTCCCTGCAGCCTGGCTGGACACTGCAGCTGGCAGACACCAGATGGGGACTGGAGTCTCCAGCCAGCCCCTGCCACTGCCTCGAGGACAAAGCAGCACCAGGGGATGGATTTGATGTGATCATGAATCAATTCTGGGAGACCTCAGCAGATAACTGGAGGTGGGAGTTGTGCAGGTCACCTTCTCCAAGCTCCTTCTGGCTCCAAGTGCAAGCAGGATCGATTTTGGAGAGGGGATGATGATGGATGTCCTTAGGGCAGGAAGGTGCGTTTGGGATTTACTGAATATCTCCCCACAGTGTTTTGAGAGCACTGGCAAGCAGGAGGGGGTGGGCTTTTCAGAGTTAAAAAAAAGAAGGCAGATCTTGTTGAGGTGAAAAAGAAGGAAAATGAATAGTTCTGCTTCATCTAAATGATGCTGTGAGTGCTTCCAACGAAGGATCAGATGGGTATTCAGGAATACAGAATGAGCAATATGAAAATGTCCCCATTAAAACTAGGTGGTTATTATTAAAAAAATCTTAGGCAGCTATTCAGATTATAAAATGAATTTCCTGCAGCTGTACTCACATCACTTTTTTCCACTTTTCAGAAATCCTTTCGTAACCGAGTTATTTTTCTACGCTCTGAAGTTTTCCTGAGGAGGTGCAAGCGTCAGGCTTGCATGTTCTAGAGCCTCGTGCATTTCCACTCAGAAGCATGCTGCTTTATGAGAGAAAATTTGTACAAACAGAAGGAAAAGTTTCTAAAACCCTCAGCTAGAACTTACAGCAGATCTCAGGGGATGTTATACAACATGGAAAATACTCTGCACCTTTTGTGTCCAGCATTTGCATCCTTTTTTTTTTTGTCATTTGAACAAAAGGAAAATTACATTGATATTACAAACACTGCCAAGAAATCTGTGGTAACAAATTTTGAGACTTGGTTTCTAAATATCAAAAAAATTGTTGGGTTTTTAAAAGAAACTACTTGTTAGACCCCAAACTGCTGTGTTTTATTCAAAAGAATCCATTACAGAGACCCCTTTATCAAATTAAATTTTCTTGAAGAGCTGAAAAAATTTTCAAAAATTTTCATGGTCTCTTGGAAGAGCAGGAAGAAATCAGTTTGTACTGGGAGTTTAGAGGTTGGAACCCCTAAAGCATGAATTTTGCTACAAACAAAAGAATAACACACAACCTTTCCATTACCACTCAGGACTTCCATATTTCAAAAGTTTCATCACTCCTTGTGAAAACATTGCACCACAAAAATACACTAGAGATAAGATAAAATAGAAGATAAAATATGAAAAAAAGAAAAATACAAGATAAAATATATTCACACTCTGCTGAAATATTTAACATGCTTTTTGAATAAGCTCTGCCCACCATGACCAGTTTTTCAAATGCTGGGAAATGGTGTCTGGACCCTCTGAGAGGACCCCCTAAAACTGCTTAAAAACTCTAAAAATGATCTTCAAGCCGAGCTGACTGTGAGGCAGGCACAGCTCTGCCTTCAGAGGATGCAAGCCATGGGTTTTTATGAGATGTGTGTTGGAAAGATCTCCCAAGGGAAGGTTGGGTTGATGTTTCCTGGAGCAACTTTGTCCCTTCCTGGCGTTTAGGTGTGAAATGTAGCCCCACTTATCTGTCATTCACAGATTTTGATTGATTCTGTTTAAAAGGAAAGCTCCTCTCAAGCCCCTTGACCCTGGTGATGCTTGAGAGGGTGAAGCAAGAAGGGGAATATTCTGACAATGAGAAAATCCTCTTTAAGCCACCTGCAATTTATTGGTCTGGTTGACTCAAATGCAGCCATGACTCACTCTCCAAAAATTGCTTGGATTTGTTTGATTTCCCTCACACGGTGCTGAGTGGTTGGACCCATCCTTGAGTTTCAATCGTCTCTTGTTTCACTCGTGCCAGTGGTAGCTTAGTGAAATGAGGAGGAATTATTTAATTACTTATCTGTACCTCGCTGTCTTGGATCCTATCCGTGCAGAGTTGAACGTGTTTCATGTGAAGTGTGTAAATATATGTCTTTTTGCAGCTACTCTCTGACATTTTCAAAGATAGTTCCCTCTTCCCATATCTATCTTGACAGTCAATCAAGCTCAGAAGAGCAAGGAGAAAAAGAGGATCAGGGAATGAAGAAATGAAGATGGAAAGAGAATCCAAAAAAAAAGAAAGAAAATCCAAGAAAAAAAGAAAGAAAATCCAAGAAAAAAAGAAAGAAAATCCAAGGAAAAAAGAAAGAAAATCCAAGAAAAAAAGAAAGAAAATCCAAGAAAAAAAGAAAGAAATGTGAAGAAAAATAAAATTAAGAAGGGTGAAACATGAAAAATTTTTGAGATAAATTCATAAATGATATTTTAGTAAAAAAAAAATTTAAATAAAGACAAATAGGTGCTTTCCCCATCACCATCTATCTCCAGTTGTCTTCATTCATTGCTGTCTCTCTGCCATGCAGATTTTTCCTGGGTTTTGGCCTGTGGGCTTCACTTGCCTTTACCACACCACCCATTAATTTGTGGAAAGGAGTTCAGGGTTCACCTGCACTGCCCAAATCGTGAGTGAGCCACAGGGTGACGATGCACACGGAGCACCCACCAGGAATCCTCTGCTGATCTTCCCCTCCACTCCCCCCTGAGTGTTTTTTTTTTCTTTTTTTGCCATGGTTACTGCTGCTTGCAGGTGCCACCAGGCTCTCCTGCTTTTCAGTCTCCCTGGAGTTTGGGGATGTGGATCCAGGAGCAGAAGTTGGCCTTTAGGATTCTCCTCCATGCAGCATATGTTACTGCAGAGCACACCGGCAAGCGCGGCTGAGGGGAGGCACGGTATTTACAGAGCGCTAAAATTCATCAAATTTCACTTTTGCTGGAGCCTTCCGGAGCCCGTGGGCCACATTCCAAAGGCTTTGCCCCATCTGGGGTGAGGTGGGACTCCAGTGATGAGGGACAAGTGGCCAAAATGAATCAGGGTGGGGATCTGGCTGCGTGGCCATTAAATCCCCTCGATGAGGGGGGCAGGAGAGGCAGCGCTGACCAGACTGAGGGACACTGAGCTGGATGTCATTTAAGAGACATTTCCATTTCTTTAAGAGACACCCAGCAAGTGGAAATGAGGTTTGTTCTGAGACAGAGGGATGGAGCTGGAGGTGCCACGGCGGGTATGGGAGGCTGCCCATAAAGACACCATAAAAAAGACCCTGCCCGTAAAATCAGCAACAGAGAACAACTTGTTGAATTTTAAAGAATTGCACTGTGCTGTTGAGCCAAGTGTCTCCATCACTCCTCAGCCTGGTTATTCCACCTTTTATGAGCCCAGTGGTCCCCAAAGAGTGAGGTAATCACCCTACAGAGGAGGTGTGGAGCTCTGCTCACGCTGTGTCTGCATTTCCAGGGGGTGACACTGCCCACCCTGCCCAGACACCCCAATGCCTGAAATGCAATTTTCAGCAGCAGGGTTAGAGCAGAGAGCTGGCAGGATGGCAGCAAAGATACTACTAGGAGTAACTTGGCAATGCTCACAGGTGTTCTTTGCTCAAGGGCAAGGATAGCAGAGGGGAATTCTGGATACAAACCAGCCAGAGAAATAATGTCAGAAGGGTTCAGGAGATGAAAGCAATGACGGTAAATAAGTCTGAAATTATTTTAGGTTTACATACTTTAAGTCCTCAGTGACTGAAAACACAGCCAAGAATTGCTTCAGCAATATTCCTTCATAAATCTGCATAATAATCTCTCGGAGGGGCTTTGGTGAAATTACAAGTATTCATTTACTAAATTGGGTTCAGTGTCTGTATCATACGCTGCATGAATATTCAGTGCCATGGATTCATCCAAATTGTAGTGAAGTTAGTGTGTCCACAAAGTCTCTCAAATGATAACCCAGACAATAAGCATGGGCAGAAAGGGCTTTCCTTGAAATAAACAGAAACCAACTTCCACTGTAATCCAGTAAAGAAATATTCAGCAGCTATGTTCCTGAGAATGGCAGAAATACATGCCTGTCATTTTTCTCCATGTGAAATCTCTGATCTTTGTGGTTCTAAATTCAGCAACAAATGTTTTCATGCAGCTATTGTTTCATGAAAGGGAACATAATCAAAATGTAAAGGATTTGTGAGAGGTTTATCAAAAAATACAATAAGAACTGCCAGCCAGATGCAAGAGACCTGTTTGATTGGGATGCTATAAAAATAAAATATGCTATATTATAAAATATTATATATAAAATATACACTATATTATAAAAATTTAAAATAAAAATACTGAATATAAAATACAGTAACCTTCAAACAAAGAAATGACTGGTCTTAGAGGACTGAGAAAACTTTCCAGAGAGTCAAAGATTGGGCTGTGAGATGCAGTAAGTAGTACACCTGGATAATTTTCCAATATTTTGTACATAATGAATTAAACACATAAAAAAACACCCCCATCCTTTTAAAAGAAAATCTGGGGTCTGCAGCTGTGCAATGGATTGAATAGGGGTTGTCAATATTCTGAATATTTGTCCATGATCTTTATGTTCACTCTTGGTCTGGTCTTGCCAGGTTAACCCAAGCCAGCAGTTCTCTCCCCCTAAGGCTGCTGGTTTGAACATAAGAAGTTGCAGCAATTCCACAGAAAAAAAAAAAAAAGAAAAAAAGAAAAGAAAAAAAGGGGAAAAAAAGGAAAAAAAAATTAAAAAAGTAACTCACAACTCAGAGATTTCAGAAGCTGTCTGTGGCAAATTGAGAGAGACCCAAGAAGTCACTCATGCTACTCAGGAGAAGGTGATGCACTTCAAAGGCAAATGTTCAGTGGGTGGATTCTGTGGACCAAATGGCAGCGAGTGAAATGCAGAGCAGAATGAGAACTACAGGGAACTGCTCCAGAGGATGCTTTTGTGACTTCTTATGTCAAGTGGCACAGAAGTTGCAGCTGATTTCCACAGAAGGCATCGCTGTGTGAGGTGTTATTTTTTTCAGTGGTCGTTGCAGACAGAGTGACAGGAGGAGGGGGGATTGTTTGTCTTTGTTCATTTTTTTGCTAACTCTTTTTCCTGCTTTTGTTAATTCACCCATCTCACATGAGGGTGGTTTTTTTGGGGTTTGTTTGTTTGTTTGTTTTGTTTTGGTTTTGGGTTTTTTTGGTTTTTTGGGGGGTTTTTTTTTGGTTTTTTGGGGGGTTTTTTTGGGTTTGTTTTGTTTTGTTTTGTTTGTTTTTCTTAGTGTTTTACCCAGTACCTAAAGAGAATTAAATTCCACGCTCAGCTTACAAACCTCCAGCACTTCTAGGAATTGTGCTTGTGCTCTTCTGACAGGCTGAGAAAGTCGGGATTGTTCACCCTGGAGAAAAGAGAAGGATCTGGAGAGAGCTGAGGGCACCTTCCAACATCTAAAGGGGGCTGCAAAATTCCATCCTGTCCATGGCAGGGGGGTGGAATGAGATTGTTCTTTGAGGTCCCTTCCAACCCAAGCCAGCTCTGTGATTCCTTGTGAGGTAAATGATGTGATTTATGCTCAGACTGTGCCTCTTGACATTTCTGCTGGTTATTCTTAGCTCTCATTCATGCTATGATCTGTTTCCTCCATTTGGCCCAACACTGAGGCCAAACGGAGAGGTGTTTAGAGGGATTTTGCACTTCATTATTACAGGGCATTTAATTTTCATATCGTTTATCCTGTGGCTGAATGAAGAATTTCAGATGCCAGTCCTGCACCTCTTCTGCCAATAAAGCAATTTATATAAAATCAAGGTTTATAATAATGTGTTCACTCCTGTATATTTCCTTATCCTCTTTTATCCCAGCAAAATGGAGAAATTTTGAGCCACAGCAAGGACTGAAAGACTCAAGTTGATAAAAACCTGAGGAGTTTGGTACAAACTAAAAAGAAAAATGCACAGGACAGCACTGAGGTCGTGTATGGTCATGAATTTGTGAAGTAAGGAAGGAAATAAATTTCTGAGGGGCTGAGGGACAGTTTGGAATGAGTGGCAAGAGGATCTGGGACACAGGATCAGCTTGGGGTTGTGATTTTGCACTCGTTATTGGTGATAACAGGGCACAGAGCTTGGTGCATTTGCTTTCTGCTATTCGTGGGTGAAATGGCAAACCCTGAGCTTTGAGCCTGCTACATAACACTGGAGTTCATTACCTGGAGGCTTTTCCAAACTCCTGCCAGATTAAACAAAACAAAACAAAACAAAAACAAAAACAAAAACAAACAAACAAAAAAACACCAAAAAACAAACAAACAAACAAACAAAACCCCACAACCCCCCCAAAACCAAAAATATACAAAAAACAAACAAACAAACAAACAAACGCCAAAAAACCCCCCAAAAACCCCCAAAAAAACCCAACAAAAAAAACAACCCAAAAAAACCCACCCTACCCCCTGCCAAACAAATAATAATAATAATTTTTTACCTGCAATCAGTAAGACAATGAGCTGACAGGCAGCCTGATTTTTTTCCTGTACTTAAGAACAGTCACTGCCTCCTAGGGAGAATGAAATTGAGCCACTATCACCAAAGTTTCGGAGAATGAGTAGTCACAAGAGAGAAATGTTCATTAGGAAATAAAAATTTTGAGCAAAATCATCCCTTCAGTTTTGATCTCTCGTTGATGTCACTGGCATTGTGCTCATCACACAGGGTTGGGAGAGTCCTTTGAATTCCAGTTATTTGTAAAATGCTCAAGAGCTGCTTCAGGAGCTGTTTCAAAGAGGGACAAATCTACGAGTCCAGAGCCTCCTCACCACATCCTGCATCACCTAAATTTACCCTGAGCCCTCTCTTTCTTCTCCCTCTCTCTCTTTATTTTTTATTTCTTTGGTAAAGACAGGCAGCCACTTTAAAAAGCTGCAAAGGATCATTGTGCTTTTCCTCCAAACTTGTAAGATTTGAGGTTTTTGGATTCTTTCACCTGAACATCCTCCACCTAAGGCTGGATCACTTTCTCAGTCCCAGGTTAAAAATCAGAATATTTTGGTCAACCTCCTCCCTTTTCACCATGGTTGTTCTCCATTTATGTCTTTTGTCAAAGGCAGCTTATTCCAGGCAATCACAAGGTATAAAAGAGGCAGAAAACATAATAATTATTTGGATTCTACACCGTGCCACTGCTCTGTTGCTTAGTGAGGGCACTGATTATGCTCAGGAGAAGTTTGAGGAACAGCTTTCTTTAGTCTCAAATTTGCGACAGTTCCCCTCCGAGCTGGCAGCACACTAATGGAAATGGAAACTTGCCTCATTCTAAATGTCAGAATAATAGAGCACCAGAAACAATTCAGTCATGTCTTTCAAACCACGCACATATGGTTCGGCACCAAATGTCACTATTCTTCCCCACTTCCTCTCCATTTGTCACCATCTCTGTTGATTATCATTGTTTGGGTTGGAACTTTCCTGAAGGCTCAGTGCAAAGCTCACCTTGACAGCAGCAGATCCTCAGCGCTGTATTTTATAGTCAGTATTTTTATTTTAAATTTTTTATAATATAGTGTATATTTTATATACAATGCTTGCTACATGCCCAGTATATTCTCTCCAAGTTCAATGGGTTCCTCTGTTAAAATGCTGATTTATGGCTCAAAAGGGTGAGCCCTGTTCCACCTGCTGTGTTATTTTTTGTGTGCTGGTTGCCATCCAGAATTTTCCACAGATATATTTCCTTCCCCAAAGGATTTCAGCCCCGTGGCAGGTGAAAAGCAACAGCTACAACAGGCAAAAATGTGGGAAAAGAGAAAGGTGGACAAAGTCACAAACACACCATGAGAGAATGGGGCTTAAGGGATTGTTAAATCTTAAAAAAATAATAATAATAATAAAAATAATCCAGAGTTGCAAAATGTCCTAAATAGGCAGCCTGTGACCACATGATTGCCTGTTATTTTCACTTTTCCTTCCAGAGGATGTTGGCCTCATTCAATGAGCAGAATGGGTGACATTCACTTCATGATTTTTCTGTGTCACAGTGCTGTGACTTGTGAAAATAAATGCCTCAATGAGGTTGGTTTTAGTGGGGGGGGGGGGGCGAAAAAAAAAAAACATTTTTGTCTTCTGGCCTCTTTTTGAGCAACAAATGAAGTAAATTCAGCTGGAAACACATATCTGGCTTTGTAAATTTGTAAATAAAAGTGCTCAGTACTAATTGCCATTCTTCTCCCCCAAATGCAGCCACTCTGGCTTTGCTGTGGGGTGGGAGATGCCACTGCAAATTATTTCACTAATTCTTGGATTTCCTCAGTCACTTTTGCTTCCCTGCTGCAGGACAAGCACTCAAAAATGGCTGCTAATATGAGCAGCCATGATCAAATGTGATAAATTTGATTAACATGAACTACAAGTCTAAGCTCAAAATTGGTCTTTTTTGAGTATCAAACCCTTTGCTCTGAACTTGATTGGGAGATTTTGGTTTTGTTTTCACTTTCACTCAGCTCTTCTGCTCTTGGTCCAAAGCATGTCCTGATGAATGTGGATTTCTTCTATTTTAAAAATTCATGAGAACTTGATTTCCCAAAAAAACATTTAAAATGACTGCCCACTTCAGTAAGCTGAAGCATTTTAATGTATTTATTTGTGTTAAAAACCAACAGAACTGTAAATAAAATTGAGAACACTGAACTTTGGTAGATAAACAGTCTCTTGCAACTGAAGATCCTCTCTTTACACAAAGTCTTTTACATAACTTTAAGACATCCAAAGAACCCATGTATTCCTCTAGAAATAAGAAAATCTGTAGTAGAGATAAAAAATAAAGTTGAAATTCATGTTAGGTTCCTTAATATTCACTTGGAAGTCTATTTTGTTACAGTGAGGATGACTGTCCAACCACAGCACACACGTCAGAAAGCTTTTAAACAAAACATCTTCCACTTCTCCAGGAAATAAATATCAGTAGTACTTCAAAAATTATTTAGCTAAGATGTTTGTGGCCAGTGTATATCAGCACTTATTGCTGTGTAAATTAAAATAACCAAGCAATTAATGCAGAAGTAATTTTATTACCAAATGGATAGAGGAGGTACGAAAAGCCCTAATTAAAAGCCTTGTCTGCTCTGCTTTACACTAATGATTCTCTAAGAACCAATGTTATTTGTGAATTAGCTTAATCACAAAGGAATTAAAGAGAACAAAATTATTTGTATGAAACTGGTACTCTAAATTCATGGAGGCTAGACAGAGGAAGTGCCTGAAGTCCTTTCTATATCTGATCAACTGGCTTATCTAATCCATTTTACTGTGGATAGCTGGCCTGACATGACTTCAAATCAGTTTAATAGGGATTAAAGTGGCATGAAGTGTATAAATCTACGAATTTGCAAGTACAAATATGTTTGGGAATTCATTTATCTTCAGGGGTAAGGAGGAGCTGAGAGTGTTCAAAGTAAAATCTGGACATGTTTGTAAACACAGATAATTCCATGGGAAATTTGGGAAACAACAGAAAAAAAAATTCTGACAACTTTACTGAGTTTCTTTGCACAAAATCAATTAAAAGTCAAAAAAGGAATTCTGCAAGGTCTGGTACTACGAGGATTGATGTGGAAGTTCTTAGGTAAACCCACACGTGCTCTTGATGAGTGCCCAAATAAAGCAGACCTCTGGCATCCAGCTCTCCGAGCTGGCATGATCAGCACAAAATGTCTTTGGAGCTGCTGCTGCCAAGAAAGGGATCAGAGACAGCCAAATTATGATATCACACCAATAAAACCTCATCGTAGTGACATACATAAAACACTCCGCAAATTGCTTTTTGTAACTTTTAATTTATTGCGAGCTTTTGAACTGCGCTTTCATTCTGTGACATGTTTTCATTTACCTCCCGTATCCTTCATTAATTTATTTCCTGTTTGAGAAAGAATACCGAATTTTTTTGGCAGTTTGAATCCGCTGGAAAAAAATCCATCGTATCCTACGTGGTGAGGCTTGCCAGGGAATCAGGAGTGTGTGGCATTTGGAAATGCTAGGGTGAGTTACAGTGAATTATTTGACTACTCAATTTGCCTGGAATGAAATTTGAGAGCTGCCTGTCGTGTTGCTGTCTGCTCACCCTCAAGACCAAATTCAGAAGAATTGGAGAAGTTTTGATACCTCAGCTGACATCAGGGGACCTGGAGAATTTGGAGGTGCTGTATCCAAGCCCTGGACAGGGGGTTGTGGAGCTTCCTGTGTTAAATAAAACAGAAGTAAATAAAATTAAAATAAATAAAATAAATAAAATAAAACAGAGCAGGCAGATTTTTCCCTGATAATTCTGGGAATTTTTGGGATTTAACATCAGCTCCCTCCCCAGCCACTGCCTTTCTCTGCCACAAGTTCATAAAGGTGACTCAGCCACTCTGGCAAGGGGACCAAAGGCATAAACGGGCAGACTGAAGGATTAAAATAACTCAACACCACATCATGTAGTGCTGAGTGCTCAGGTACCCAGCCATAAATCCCCTGCAGAAGCGTTTATGCCTCTCCACAGCACATTTCTCCAGCTACGCCTGCAGGAGCAGCCGCTCAGCCGTGAGATGTGAAGTTCCTGAAGACAGCCTGAAGCTCCCTCCCAAAAGCTCTTCCTCACTCCCAAAACATCCTTGCCCAAACTGGGACTGGCTTCACGGTCCATTGGCTGAAAGGCAACTCTTTCAAAGCCTTGGCTCTGTGACTTTGAAGAGAAAAGCAGTTAGATCTCATTACAGGTGGAGTTTGCAACTATTGAAAATATATAGCACGCACGGAACCCTACAGGTGTTAGACCCTTTCTCTTTGCTAATACCAATCTCTTTGTGCTGCCTGTGATCTAAGTCAGACAATTTCTTTGACTATTTTCAAGAAACCAAGATAACAAAGAAACGCGGTTAAAAAGTAAGGAAATCTGGCACAAAGCTGAAGTTTCCTTTTCTTTCCAGGCTGCTGTACAGAGCACCAGTCAAGAAGGGAGTTACAATACCTTTGAAGATGACCTTTCAAGGCCAGGCCATTCAGGTGATATTAATATTTTTTTGCCAGCTCCTGAGCTAAAGCCCACGGGAGGGGAAGGGAGTGTTTGAACAGAGGGACACTGAATCCAAAGCTGCTTTTGGAATGGGTTGATGGGAAGGGCTTAATCACACTTGGGAAAGATTTCCCACAGTTCGTGTGTCAGACGGAGAGGAAAGATCTTATGAAAGCAACAGGGGCCAAAGGTTTTGTGACGAAAACTGGGGCAGAGAAGAAAAAGCTTATTTTTGTTTCCTTCTGAGATATGACTGGATTTTGACATGAAAAAATATCAGCTTCCTGCTGTGTAGGAAGCTCATACTGCGAGATCAAAGAATAGTGAGTGTCTAGCTGCTGGCTCTCACAGGTTCTAAAATCTGGGTATTTGGAATTAAGAAAGTCAAACCCTAGGGCAAACAAGAAATGAATGAACTCTCAACACTCAGTGTTACTCTTCCTCAAAAAGAAAGCTGGAGGCTGATTTCCCTGCGTTCAGGGGCGACCTCAGAGCACCCTGGGCTTGCCCTTTTGCCATGGTGGGATCCATCCTGGGATGTGCAGGATGCTGAAGCCCAGCTGTGCTAGGAGTCACTAGAGGGTACTGTAATACCCTGTATTATCTCCTGTGCAGGAGGGACATTCACTCCTCCTGTCAGAACTGAGGTGTGCTGTTTCATTTGGGGGGGAGAGGCTGATTTAAGTACATAAAATTTTAATTTTTAATCTGTCTTCAGCTGGCTGGACTCATTTGCCTGGGCATCAGTCTGTCTGTCCTGTATTCACCAACATCTTCACTGGAGGACCAGTGCAGCCATGGGAAATGAAACTGGAAGAAAACTTGTATTTTCCCAAACACTGCTTTCACCTCTAAATACAAATACAGCTCCCAAAAAGCACAGCTGACCTCGTGCAGGTTGGCAATGCTGTACTGTGAGTTCAGACATTGTGATCTGCAGTGCAGCTGCTCAAAATCCAACCGCACGGGGTTTGGGGTTCCTCTCTGGGAGCAGCAGGGAATATTTGATGCTGAGGACAGAGCAGGAATTTTGCCCAGTGCTTTGTGAGGCTGTTCAGAGCTGAGGCTGAGCCTTGAGTGGATCTCACCTCGTGTCCTGCTCATCCCTGAGGCCACTGCCAGGTGTTCTGGGAAAGGGCACGAAGAAAAGGTAACTCACTCTTCTCTGTCCTCTTATTTCAGACTTCCAGTAAGGAGCAGATTTACAGACACCCCTGGGAGATTTTTATTGCTGGTGGTTAGTTGTAGTGCATGAATATATTTTCTTTTCTGAGTGCCTTTCATATATCTGCAGATCTTTCTATGTGTATTTCACCACCTTTGTATCTTCATTTTGTGAATTAATTATGATCCTGTTGTCAGAATGAATTATAAAATGTGGTAATATTTCTGTCTAGGAGGTTGGATTTTTCTTTCAGTTAATGTGGATAACAAATTAATATTTGTGCTCAGTCTAGAACATTATTAGTTCAGTCTAGATCATTTGAACTGTTGTATGATCCAGCAGACATGGCATAGTTTTAGCTATTACATACATGATCCTGGAAGCCTGGAGCTCTTGTTCTCCCATTCTTTCATTTTCCTGTATGTTGTTTGACATTTTATCTCATCTAGATACTCATTTTTCATCTCATGCTTTGCTAGTTTGGCTCCCTTTTTGGATGGAAAATTGTTATCAGAACTAGTTTTGTTTTCTGCAGATGTTGTAAGTTTTTACTTGATCTCTGACCACTTGCTAGTCACGATAGGGTTGCTTTGATTATTCGTTATTTGTGCTTCATTATTGGTCATTGAAGCCATAATGGTTTCAAATCTTGACAGGACAAATAAAACAGATGCATGAGTTTCATATTTCTGATTTTACATTACTTAAGTTGGTTTTCAGTATCATGCTTTATGTTCAAGAAAACTTCCAAAATACTCAGACTTTTCAAAATATTTCCAAATACTCCATCAAATTACTCATATGCTCTTATACTCACAAGATTAGGCTCTGAGTTTTTCCCATTGAGAATGACTTCTAATCTCAGTTGTCAGCTTCTATTTTACTCGAAACACTTGAAAACATTTCAGCACTCAACTCACTTCAGTGAATTCAATGCAAACAACATTAATTGCAGCGAGCAACAAACTATTACTAAGCAGAAATAATAGCGAAAGGAAAATGATGCTGAAATAATGGAAAGTAAATTTTCAGAGCAGCTCCCAGAAATGACTGCCTGTTTTTTTTCTGGACCCTTCTAAGCCCTTTGTCCCAGTGGAAGGTGGGATTTCACCTTCAGCCCACAGAGAGGAGCCAGTTTTATTGTGCAGAATCACAGTGGGAGAAGGCAGAAGTCTTTTCATGTCAGGAGGAAACTGGGCACTCTGAAAGGTGCAGCTCTGTTTGAAAAGGCAAGGATGGAACTTCTCCCCCAGTTTATGAGTAAAACAGACCAATAATCTGAGTTTAGGAGGCCAATTCCTCCCAGGACAATCTGTCTCTCAGGCAGTACCAGCAATCATACAGGAAAGAGTAAACCCATTTTGACTTTCATATTTTAATTTCAGTTTGCCAGGCTGACAGTTGAAAGCAAACTTTCTCTTTTCCTTTTTTCTAACTTATAAAATGAGCAGATTTCCCACACAGCTCCCAGCCCCATGTACAAACTGGATGAACCCCTCAGTGCTCCCCAGTGCAGCCCAGTTTTACTCCTCCATTTAGAGGCTTGCTCTGCCTCAGGGTAAGTGTAGATGCTGAAAAGTGTCATGGGTGAGTCAACACTTTGGGCGCCAGAGAGCTTCCAAATAAACCCTTCTGAAAAGCAGAAACAGAAGTATTACTCATCTCCTTTTCTTCTTGCTGCCAAACTTGCTTCTCCTTGAAGATCACACTATTTATTTTTCCTTTTTTTCCCCCTCCTCATTTGCAACCCCATTAGAAAAAAAGCACGGAAGTGAGCTGCCGTGTAAGGACAAATACATTGTGTGAGAGAAAACGTTTGTTTTTATTGTTTATGAGTCTATCTATGGCTGTGTGTAAACAATAACAACACACTGAGCTAATTGTCTCCTCGTGGAGGGATTTCATGATGGCCTGGGACTGGAGGACTTGGGGCTCTCAGTGATTTCAGTGTAGAGGGTTCATTGTTCTCTGTAATAAATGCCAATCACTGGCTTTGTGATTTTTGGAAATTTAATAAAAATAAAAATGAGTATATAAAAAAATTAGTAATACACATACAATAATAAAAGTTAAACAATTTAGAGTAGGACAATTTATGAGACAATAAGAGCAAAGAAGGTAGCCCGGGACTACTGTCCCCCCTCCCTTCCAGACAAAGGCCAGGAAGGAGAAGGGCCCAGAACAAAGAGAAGTTTTCCTTTTTAAGCCTTCGGTTTATGACTATTCATATCTTACGTAAAACAAGTAATTTTCAGCCGTTTCTTGTCACAAAAGCTTTCTATTAATTAAAAAAAAAACCGCATGAGAGTATACATCCTTGAGAAAGTTGGGTTCTGTGGATAAGAGGCCATAAATTCTTCTTCACCAGAAGGTTTAGGGGCCCCTGTGAATGTTATCTCTGTGCTGAGGAATTTTTCTTCTTGAGCAAAAAAATATCACACACATACACAGCTTCTATTGTACTATAACTTATTGTTAATTACAAAACTACATTCACTACATTATTCTAATGTTAATATAGTATAACTTTTCTATCTATCAGATTACATATAGTAAATATCTGCATAGAGCCACACAATATGACTTTTTCACATTCTCACAAAGTGGCTCGTTGCTCCTCCATAGGACTCCTTCTCCTTGTTTCAGACATCTTTTTTCTGCCCCAAATTGTGTGAAAGGGCCGTGGATCACCTCTGAGCTTTGCTGTGGAGCCTCCACCAGCGCCAAGGCAGCGTCACCATCCTGAGTCACAGTCACTCCTTCCTCCTGGGGAGCAGAGGGCTCGCTGTGGGGATGCTGTACTCACACACAAAGACTGAAAAAGAAAAAGAATTATGATGTATTCTTTAAAACTGGGTAAGACTTGAAACGGAGATGCTTTGCTGCCCTTTTCCCTCAGGAGGCAGGAGATGAGGGGGTGGGATTGTACTTGGAACCATCCCTCCAAATCTTGGGCTTCCATATGGCTAATGGTGCTGCTCACTGTGGCATTGGCTACGGCCCGAGCTCAAAGGAGGGGTGGGATCATCTGCTTCCAAAATATCTTCTTGCTCTTCACTTCTTCTTTATTCCTGAACCACTAATATTAACTTATTATATTTATTACCTGAGAACTTTGAGAAGTTTGGCCAGCCTGTGTGTCCCTTACTGTCAGCAGCGTGCCTGGGGATTTTGTGAGCAGATTGGCCATGGATGTCTTCAGGAGGAAAGGCACAAGGAAGCATGACTAACTTACATGTCAGCTGCTTCTTCTCTTTCTAAGGCTTTTTTCCTTCCTAACAAATCAACACGATTCCTTGCAGAAGCAGCAGAGAGGCAGGATATTTAAATGGCACGGAAAAATGGGAATGATGATGATATGATCTGAAAAGTATATGGGGATGATTGGTTTTGACCACCAGATTGCTGTCAGGAAAATTGCCTTTCATGGGCAGTTTTTATTAGCTAAAAATAGCTAATGTTATCAGCATTTTGGACTGGAGAAACTAGAGTTATCATTTGTAACATGAAACAAAATCCCCGCAGAGTTGAGTAAACAAGTCTTTTAGAAAGTAAAATTCACAGTAAGAACAACAGATACCCGATCCATTTGCTGAATTTAACAGGAGAAGCATATTTTTTACAAACACTCACTTAGATGTATTCCACTGCACATGTGAAATTTCTTATTCCTTCTTCAGGCGATTTAAATTATTGAAATGGTTGCTTTCTTAGCTGGGTATAATTGAGCTGAATACAATTGACACAGGACATGAAGTTATTCCCAGTCAGGCTGGGATATCTAAATTGTCCCAAAGTTCAGGCAGCCAGAGCAGACTCACCTTAGAGTCAGTGGAGAGAAAAAAGGTCATTTTTAGGTCACATCCGATCTGCTTTAGGTAGATGAGCAGTGCCCCAGACTCTTTTCTCTATTGCCCAGATGCCATTTGGCTGAGAGGGAGACAAGGGTAACTAGCTTGTCTATAGCTATGCAGATGAGTCCCTCTTCTTTTTACTCTAAATAGCATAATTAGTGGATGCTTGTTAGATGCTTTCAACCTGAAAATGCTGTGCATGGGCTTGTTCTACTCCTCCCCTTTTGAAGATGCATGCAAAATGCGTGTGGATCTAACAATGATTTGTTTTGAGGGAACAATTAAGAAAAAAAAAAAAACCCATGCGGGGTGTCCAATGCTCTGGAAGAAGCTGAGTTAAAGGAGTTTTAGAAAATCTTGTATATGCAATCTCCATATATGCATCCTCAACAGCTTATTACAGTTCTTCCATGCCACCAGATCTAGGCTTTCTGCCAGAGCCCTCCCTGGGCACGTTTAGTATGCGGCACCTGGAAGCACTTCCAGATCCCAGATCAGGCCACGTATCCCCCTCACTCTGCAGGATCAGGTTTGGATGTGTGAAAAAGGCTTGTTGTGTGTGTGGCTCTATGCAGATATTTACTATATACAATAATGCTAGGTAGAAAAGTTATGCTGTATTGACATTTGAATAATATAGTAAATGTAGTTTTTAGCATTAAGTTTTAGTAATAAAAGAATTGTGTGTAAGATATTTTCTTTAGCTCAGAAAAGAAAAGAGAAAGAAAAAAAAAAAAAAGGAGAGGCTCAGAGGTGTTTCTCAACAGAGATAACAGTTACAACAAGAAGAAGAGAACCCCCCCTTAGGACTTTCAGAAGACAAGAGGCATATCTCCCTGCATCCACAGGAGCCACCTGGTCAAGCCAGACTGAATCCACACGAACCACCTGGTCAAGCACAACTCCTGGACGCCCAGGATTAGAAGGGGGACTCTGGGCAAACGGGTCTGTCTTAAGATAAAGATTGCATAATTTTGAAATTTTGGTCTTCAAAAGGGGACATTCCTCCCGAAGGAGGGCCTTCTCCTTCACAGCCTTTGTCTGAGAGGGAGGGGGGACGGTAGACCCGGGCTACCTTCTTTGCTCTTATTGTCTCATTATTTGTCCTGTCTCCGAAAACCTTTTTAAACTTTTATTATTGTATTAATTTTTGTAACCAATTTTTATTCTTTATTAAATTTTTCATAAATTTCAAAAAACGAGTGATTGGCGTTTATCACAGATGCACACACCACCCCCTTCCTCTCCTCCTTGCTCCTTGAGGGGGGAAAATCAGCCACAGGAGATGTGGAGAAGCTGTGGAAAGTTGGCTGGGCAAGGACTGGGACCCAGGGAATTTGGGTATCAAGCAGTTTTGGACATCAATGCTGTGTGGAAAATGGTATTTACACAGTGTGGCTTCTGCTTTCTGCTTACTGATCTTACAGTGCTAAGTTTAAATGATAGGAGTTCATTTCCTATGAGAGGAGCTGAATTCAAACTGCCTCCCATTTTTCTGGCAATAACTTATGGGGAGATTTCCTCCTGAAATCATTCAGGCATCCCTTCCTTTGCTGCCTGAAGTGCAAGCAGGTGACATCATGACACAGGGCATTAAACGCAATTTCAGCGGTCACATTTTCCCTCTGTTCTCCTGAGAGGGCATTTCACAGGTTCTGCTTTTGCCTTTCATTTTGTCACTGGTAACGGGATGGGAAATGTTCACTTGTTCTCCCCTGCTCAAGGAGCAGTAAGAAGCAGAAGTCACCCGAAGCAGCAGCAGCAGGAGAGAGAGCTCCCCTGGGATCATTTTGGAAGGCACGGGAAGCTTTTCCACTTGCTTTAAATGGAACCATCCCAATTTTTGAGGCAATAAAGTCCCTCATGTTTCCCTTAATCACTGGCATGTGAAATAATGGTGTTTGGAGGGAGCTCTGGCAGCAGTTTTCAGCTGGCAAGGGTCACCTAATGTTTAGAGGGGGTCTCAGTGGAGATTTTAGGTGAACAAATATGGGAATGGAGTGGAATGGAATGGAATGGAATGGAATGGGATGGAATGGAATGGAATGGAATGGAATGGAATGGAATGGAATGGAATGGAATGGAATGGAATGGAATGGAATGGAATGGAATGGAATGGAATCCAGGCTCACTCTGCCATCCCACACTGAGATGCAGGATTCAAATCCACACCTTATTTCCTTGGCATGCCTTCATCTTCCTCCCTTTCTTTGCAGTCTTTCTGAGGTAATTGCAGTTCTGGGGCCGGTGCCTAAAACCATCTACAAAGGCTCTGTTGTTGTTATCCACTGAGGTCTGGGATGCCTATAACAAAAATAAGACACTTTTTACTACGGTCAGCCCTGCAGCTGAGATGATGCTGCACTCAAAACTGCGTGTTGGTTTCAGAAGCTGTAGGAGACAGATAGCAAAATATTGTGTGCAGAAACAATTTTCCCAACTGTTCTCAAAGCCTGAGCAGGCTCATTGCGCAAGAAGCAGAAGGCACCACATTACTTTCAAATTATATGGCAACTTATCATAAAATGTTATGCACCAAATCTCTGCATACCACTATTATTAAGCCAAGTGCTACTAAAAATAATTATGTGTATTCCATTCACGGCAGAACGTGGCAAGTAAGAAACTACACTGCCAGAATTCCTGAATGAAAAAGGTATTTCTTCTATGTGCTCCTACTCACAGGTAGCCACTTTGTAACCTTATTCTGTCATTGTGCAATATCTCCCCGTGTATAACCATGTATAACCTATGTTATACGTATAATAATACATATAATAAATAATAAAACAGAAAATATTATCCCGTTGTGAGATGCTCCACCCAGTGAGGAGGAGCCAACCATTCCTACCAAGATAAAAACTGAGATGTAGGAACACCAGGCAGCCTGTTTAACACTGGATTCCTGCAGGAGGACTGGACCCATCTCACTATTACTGGGCCCTTTCTACAGGCTCATCTCTACTCCACAGAACCACATCTGTCACTCCAGGAGGATTTATTTGGATACCTGACCAACAGGGTGTCAGGTCATATCTCTGTCAGGGTTTCTAGGGGTGTTTGTTTGTTTGTTTTTGTATTACTCCATTTGTATTTCTAATATTCCTAATAAAAACCTGTTATTCCATTTCCCAAAACTTTCCCTGAAATCTCTTAACTGCAAAATTATAATAATTTGGAGGGAAGGGAGTTTACATTCTCCATTCCAGAGAAACTCCAGTTCTCCCTGACATCTTCTCAACCCAGACACTCTCCTAAAGCTGAGACCTCTGCAATGCCCCCGTGCTGTCCCAAGCTCGGGGAACCCCTCCTGGAGAGCTCCTAATATTCCTAATAAAAACCTGTTATTCCATTTCCCAAAACTTTCCCTGAAATCTCTTAACTGCAAAATTATAATAATTTGGAGGGAGGGGAGTTTACATTCTCCATTCAAATGGAAACTCCAGTTCTCCCTGGCAGGTCTTCTCAACCCAGACACTCTCCTAAAGCTGAGACCCCTGCAATGCCCCCGTGCTGTCCCAAGCTCGGGGAACCCCTCCTGGAGAGCTCCTCTGGAGACCCCCACGCCCCCCACACCTTCTGTGTGCATTCCTCAGTTTCCCCCCTCGAGGAAGAGCCAGGAACACCCTCCCAGTGTCAGGAGAGCACATGGAAGCCTTCCCTCGGAGATTTTTGCTGCAGAGGGTGCTGATGGTATCACAGGAAGGGATGAGAGCAGGGCTGAGGTGCAGTAAATCTGTCCCACCCCAGATCATATTTATGGTGCAGAACGAGTCCTGCAACTCCTTCAAGGGCAAGCAAGGCCTGCCCAGGGGAAGCCACGTTGTTGACAAAGCAGCCAGAAGGTGATTTCAGTGCAAGGAGACACCTTGTGCAGCTGCCTTATTATCACGAGATAGAGAGGGAAGGATGGTTGTTTTCCACCACGTTTGTGATCTGATTTGCAGGCAGGGTAGTGTTTAGATAATCTGAATTTAAATAAAGTAACTTGGGATGTGAACACGAGCAGTGGACATTGATTTGTTATGAAGACTGGAGTGAAGGAAGCCTTTTTTGCTTTAGCCATTTTCTAGCCTAACCACAAGTGTCCCACACCATTCTCCAGGGTCAGATAAAATAAAATAAAACCACTTTGGGCCTGTGGAGGGGAAGCACCAAACAGACCAAGATTTCTCTTTACCATGATGCTTAGTTCAATAGAGGATGTATTCAGAGGATGTCTTTGCAAGCCCCGATGGCTCTGGAAAGAGTGACTGGGTAGCTGATGGTGATAATTCAGATGTTTTTTAACACATTCTGCATCACCTGGTTTTGCATCTGATGCTGTGTTTGTAGTACAGGAATATCCCAGGAAATTAATTAAATGCAAGGAGTGTTTCCCAGAGTGCTGCAAATGTAGGTTGGAAAGTTCAACCTTTAATTAAGGTGCTGCAATTTTCCTTGGGATTTTAGTATTAAGTCACTGCAATAGAAACAGAGAAAAGACCATTTTGTCCAGGAAAACCAATTATTTAGATGATATTAACAGTCACAATGCTCTGTGTTTTTGTAAAGCTTATATCTATAAAACTCTTCTTATACAAGATATGTATTTGTATCTAAAGTTTCTTACAAACCTAAGAGCATTTCACATAGTAGGTATATTCAAGAAAAATACCTGGAAATCTCACAAGTTAAGAAAAATTGATAAGCTCATTAGAGATGCATGGTTTTAATTATTGTTTTCATTTTTTGTTTTATCATCAGCAAGGCACAGAGCCAGCCAGACTTTTTCTGCAATGTGACATCTATGGTATTTAATTTGTTTATATTTTCTTCCATTTTGTCTTCCTGTACCTTTCTTTTGAGTTTGAAATTATCACTTCATTCCTGAGGGAAGCTGACAACCATTCTGTTCTCTAAAGAACATCTTTTTCACCAGTGGGTGAAAGCATAAAATCCCACTCCCAAAAAGTTTGCTGTTGCCTATTTTACAGGTACAAGTGGTCAGCTTTTCAACTACTCTTATATTTGTTGTTCTGCAACTTTATTTTCAGACAAATATATATCTGCTGCACTTTAGAATAGGATATTCAAAAATATCAGCACATCTGGCATCCATATTTTTCTAAAGAAGGCACCGTTCACGTTCAAAAATCCAATATTCAGTCTTTACATCTGTGACTGCGCCCAGGGCCTATTCTTCATTTGGCTTCAGTAGGAATTATGTTTTTAGAAGTATCATATATATATTTATGGGAGTAGAAGGATGGGCTCCATGCTTTAGATTGGAACTAAACACCAAACCATGCCGAATTTCAGCTGCCTCTTGCCATGAAGGGGAGACTTCAGATAACGCCTCTCACAGGAACGTGGGGTCAGCTTTTGGAGGCATTTAAACATGCCAAGGGGTGGACAGGCAGAAATGAGATTTTAAAAATTCATAGGTGCCTCATCTGGATATTTAGAAGCTCTTGAAAAGGCCACTTGATGGTTTCTCTGCCCAAAAGCACCTCAGAAGTCAGGTCTTTAGGGCAGGACAGACTACTGTTTGCAAATCATTGGTCTCTCAAATGTTAATTTTTTTCCTTCCATTTGTAAGTCATGCAGAAATATGGCCCTTTCTAACAACAGCAAGAAAGTCATAAAATTATTTAAAATAGGTTTGTGGACATTTCTGAGCTATGCATTGCCATTTGTCAGCTGTTTGCAGTAAACATTCAGTTGACTCTTTGATGTAGGGTTTGTGTTTGGCTTCCTAAATCACAAGTTCTGCATTATTTTCCCAGAATAGATGATGCAACTTTATAAATTACTTCTGTTTCTTTCCATAATAAATTTCCAGCGTATAATGCATATTGTTTGGTTTGTTCAGAAGGACTTCAGTGAGGGGGCTTAAATTGGATGTTTGGGATCAATTGTACAGAGAGCACTTTGGTTTTTCAAACACTGCTAAAACCTCGTTAGCAAAGTGATTTTAAAGCTTTGCCCCCCACTTTTTTTTTTTTTTTTTGCTAAATGCTTTGCATTTTCTTGTTTATGCCTGCCTTTATCAGTCCTGTGCAAATATTAACTAATTAATGTCCTGAGAGTGATGAGAAAACAGCAAGCCTGCTGCTCATCCTTTGGTTTTACAGTGGGGAAAGAGCTGGGCAAAGACTCACAGAGGTCCCTGCTCTGGAAACTGGTCAGGGAGACAGCAATTCTCACTCTTAAAAGACTAAAGACATTTCATTATTTTAAAAATAGCATCGTAACACATCAGAAAGCGTAACCTCTTTTTTACATGGCACGTAGAGAGGATAAATCATGGGATGCCTTAATTTGTAAGTACCCATTATATTCCAGCTTCATTGCCAGTATCTATTTACACATTTCCCACAAAGAAATTAAAATAGAAGAACATATTGTTCCCCAGACTTGTTGATTGACTTACTGATTTATGAGCTTGGTTTCTGAGACTCAACCAGAGCCTATCCTGTTGAACCACACTAAAAGTCATGAAAATAATGGAACAGAAATACCACATGGCCCAGTCATGCATGCTTTCTGTTTAACCAACATCGGGCTGACCTTGAAATATTTGATTCTCCAAACCTTGAAATCTCCATCAAACCACACAGGAAATACTTGCTCTACACCAACCAAGACTCAGAAGGAAATTGGTGTTAAAAGAAGCCGTCCACTTAGTTTTCTTTCAGCACTAGCAATTAAATCACCTTAAGCATGGTGAAGCATAGACAAAATGTATGCTGACATTGAGTGTTTTGAATTTAAATGTCGTGGTAAAGCAATCTTCAGGTCCTGCTCTTCTTTCAGACCTGTTGGGGGAAATGTACAGCAGATTCCCTATGCAATCCCTCCTGTTTCCTTTGTCTGCAGCAAACAAACACCATTCCAGGCTGTCTCTGTCTTTTTTCTTTTTTTTTTTAAATATACTTAGCATTGTGTACTTTTACTCTATAGGTTTTCTTGCAGGTAATGCCTGTTTATTTTTAGCACAGCTAATGGTGTGCTTGCTTACCACGTAACAGCCCTGCCTCCTGAATAAGGGGAATGACTCACATTCATTAAAATGTATCTTGATACATTTGGCTACTCATACAAAACAGAGGTGCATAATGTGGGGGAATTAGAGGACACAGAATTCATTAATCCATGAGGTGGCAGTGATGCCAAGCAGAGACAGGCATAAATTTCTCATGTGTGTCTTGGTGACAAAGGGATTGTTTTTGGGGAAAAAGCAAAAGAGCCTGGCATTATGTACATTTAGCTCTCAGAGAGGGGTGTTCCACAGGTTGAAAAGGAAAATGAATTGTTAAAATCAAACTGATAGAGTCTTTTAAGAAGGACATTCATGTGAATCATAGTATTTTTCATTTCGATTTGAATTTTGGTTGTCCTTCAGACTGTTTTGATTCAGTAATTTCTTTCTTTTGGAATGATTTCGCCTAGGGAAAAAAAAAAAAAGAAAGAAAAAAAAAGAAAAAAATTGTTCTGGTGCACAGACTGAGAACAAAATCCATTCTGTGAGTAGCAGCAAGAGGTGACATCAGCTTTATGCTGCATGGTGATTCTGATTGTGTGTGGGCTGCGTGCAAGTCAGTCCCTTCTGTTTGAAATAATGGTGTGGCCAATACAAATCGCTGCTGCTGATACTTGGGAAAAGCAGAGGAAGGCACAGAGAGAGTGAGTGAGTTCTCCATGCAACTTTTATCTAAGAAAAACACAGCTCCCAACACAGCTTTTCTTTCAGGACCAGCCACCCACCGACTTCAAGGGGAGCTTGAGGCGTGCAAGGGGGATGAGAGTGGTGCAGGCATCCTGAAACTGGGATCCCTTCCCCAGTGCCAGCCCTTCCAGGCTGTGCCAGTGTGGGAGAGGGTCATCTCCACACGCTGGTGCTCGTGTGGCACCCACTGAAGCAGAATGTTTGCCTCAGTTAACTCTCATGCCAAACACATGGTATTTTATCAAGGCAAGTCGCCTGCGTAGCCCTCTCACGTCCTCCAGTAGCTACGACAATATGTTCAGTGTTGATATGTTTTAATATAGACAAAATAATACATAATCACTAATACTTTGCATGTAAGTGACACTTTTTATGCAGTGTCTGTTAGGCGTGTTACTGACTTGAATTGACTGGGTTTTTCCCAGGCTTTTCTGAGGCGAGTGAAAGCTGACATTTACAAAGTTAGACAACTAAATCTGTACCTAAGGCTCAGAAAGAGCATTTCCTCACTTCTGAGTTCCTACAGCTTCCAATACCTACAGGGTTGTGCAAGTCATACAGCCAGTCAATGGCACAGAAAGAAAAGGGATGAGGGAAAAAGCCCCTGGGCCCAGACCCAAGTCAGCCACATGCATATCCATGATGCAATTACCATGGATTAAAATAATTATAACTTAAGGTTGGATACCTCACAGGTCTCGGTGGTTTCCTTTTGAACTTCACTGCTGCTATCTCAGACCTGCTACAGGGGTCACAAACACTGAGGGCTAAAGCATTCGAGTAGTTTGTGGAAGAAATTTTCCAGTTTGAGATTTTGAAATGTAATAACAACTTTAGGATTCTCCATTTGAACTTCGTGTCCAGTTGCATCTGCAGGCTCAGGCTTGATGAGGTGGCTGTGGAGCAGAAATGCATCCATTGTGGCTAAAACCCAGCTCAGCTCTGCTGTGCTCCCCTTCACCACAGAATAAAGTAAAACTGCAGACAAACAGGCTGAGTCTGAGCTCTGCAGCAGCGTGGTGACACCAGCGAGATGTGGTGACACTGAGATGTGGTGACACTGAGATGTGGTGACACTGAGATGTGGAAGTCACTTCTGCTGTGGTCAAGGCTGAAACCAACTCTTGCAACTTTCCTATTTCTGCCCAAAATTCACCTCTGAAACTTTCATTTTACTCAGCTCCAAATGTCAGGGTGCTTCTAGCCCAACAAATACATAGGCAGTGACCTGTAACTCAGCACCTTCAAAGTCTCCTTTATCCTGAAGGATAATTGTTTTCATTATTTTAAATTATGCAATGATGCCAAGACACTGCAGTAATGGATATCCTAGAACACACACACTATAATAATGATTCCCCTTTTATTATGTCTCTCTAGGATGCTTAAACTAATAATCTTTGGAAAGCTTTCCCTGCACCAGATGCAGCTAGCGAATGGTTTTATTGTTATTCCCCACACTACCAGCATCTAATCCATGAAGCCAGGAAAGACCATCCAGAGAAGCAGCAAATCAGCATTGATCACTGAGGGACTAATTTCCAGCAGAGTGGATAAATCCCTGCTATCTCTCCTAATGTTCCTCCTGGCCCAAGGCGCCCTGACAAACCGCTGACCTTCTTCCCGCCCACTGCGAGAGGAAGTCAGACTCACAGTGGGATGATTCAAGGGAATGCTCTCATCGCCTGCACCCAGACTGCTTAATTTTGTTGAGAAGCCCAGCACCAGCTCCCCCTGCCAAATCTGTCTTGCTGAGATATACACGAGCGGGAGTTGGAGCTGGTTGCGTGTCAAGGGCAGCAGCAAATCTGTTTCAGCCGAAATGATGAAATATCAGGAGTTGAGTTAGGTCCATCCTTCCCTTCCTGGTGCACTCACGCCAAGATAGAGCCCTTCCATTTGGTGGCAGACACGATGCCTATGCCAAAAAGTTATCATGGTAAAGAGGAGCCACACAGACCAATTTTCACCCAAAATTGAAGAGGTGATAGCTGCAACTTGAGAAAACATTTCCTCTCTTCTCCAAGCCCACGCAGAGGGGCTGAGCTCCTGCTGGGTGCCCTGGGCGTGGGTGAGGGTGGCTGCTGAGGAGGGGGCACTGCTGAGAGGGTGCTGCAGAGCAGAGCACCCCAGCCAGGCTCCTCAAATTCCCCTCGGCTGGAATAATGCTCAGGATCCATCATTCCTCAGCTGGAATAATGCTCAGGATCCATCATTCCTCAGCTGGAATAATGCTCAGGATCCATCATTCCTCGGCTGGAATAATGCTCAGGATCCATTATTCCTCAGCTGGAATAATGCTCAGGATCCATTACTCCTCGGCTGGAATAATGCTCAGGATCCATCATTCCTCAGCTGGAATAATGCTCAGGATCCATTACTCCTCAGCTGGAATAATGCTCAGGATCCATTATTCCTCGGCTGGAATAATGCTCAGGATCCATTATTCCTCGGCTGGAATAATGCTCAGGATCCATCATTCCTCAGCTGGAATAATGCTCAGGATCCATCATTCCTCGGCTGGAATAATGCTCAGGATCCATTATTCCTCAGCTGGAATAATGCTCAGGATCCATTACTCCTCGGCTGGAATAATGCTCAGGATCCATCATTCCTCAGCTGGAATAATGCTCAGGATCCATTACTCCTCAGCTGGAATAATGCTCAGGATCCATTATTCCTCAGCTGGAATAATGCTCAGGATCCATTATTCCTCAGCTGGAATAATGCTCAGGATCCATTATTCCTCAGCTGGAATAATGCTCAGGATCCATCATTCCTCAGCTGGAATAATGCTCAGGATCCATTATTCCTCAGCTGGAATAATGCTCAGGATTCCTGTTATGGATCCGTGTTATCCCCAGGAGCCCACTTCTCCTTTTCACCCCGGAATTGTTATGTGTGATGTGCCAGCTAGGGACTTCCAGGAAATGACATGTTAGAAGCCCTTTGTCTTTGCATATGAAATCAAGAATGAGCTTTCTGTAATGGAAAAAATATCCTTTTTAAATATTGTTAAAATATGAACATCCTGCAGCGTAACTTCTTTTTGTGCCACTATTTGTGAATCTGTGTTTCACTCTTCCTTTTTCTTTTCAGGTCTGGCCCTGCTTCTTTAGAAATTTTGGGAGTCTAAGGCTTCCTTTTTGCTTTTCTTGCTTTTTTTTTCTTCCTCCTTTTTTTTTTTTTTTCTTTCTTTCTTTTTTCTTTTTTTTTCTTTTTTTTTTTCTTTTTTTCCCCCCAGAGCAGCACTCTCATGGATGACTTTGAAAATTAAAACATGGATGAATTTTCTGACCTTTATGAGTATATTGGAAAGCAGAACGTCCCTTTAACAATGTGGTTTGCTTAAAAAACTGATATTTTAGTGAAACTGAGAGATTCATGCAGTGATATATGTAACAGCAAGCATAGTCATGCTGGCAATAATTACATTGTAAGGTCATCAGTCCTCAAGATATGAAGAATATGAAGCTATGCACAGAAGAATCTACCATTCCTAACTCTCCTAGCAAAACCTCTACATAAAAGAATAGAAATTTATGGTATGATATGATATATATATTACATAAAAACACGGGGATGGAGACATTTGAATTAAACTGCAACCTTTACATGGCCATCATCTGAACCTTTCCCATTGAGAAAATGCCATCTCCGTTGTGATAGTCTGGAAATTCCCACCCTAATCATGAAAAACACTAAAAAAAAACCCAAACCACACAAGCAAGAAACACAAGGGGGCCAGAACCTTTTTCAAATCAAATGTTAAGAAATATGGTTAGTCTTTCAACGTTGAGATTGGAGGCTGAGAAGAGAATCTCAGAACCTGGAAGTTAACAGCTGCTAGTGAGCTGAGGAGGAGGAGGAGGAGGAGGAGCCCCAGAGGAGCACAGAGGAGCCTTTGTCAGGGAGATGTTTGGCTCAGACACACCACAGGCTCCCAGGCCAGTTCCTAAAAGCGTGGATGAGTTTTCCTCCTCCCACAGGCACACTGACATCTCTAAAAATAAAGAGTTTAGCCCAGTTGCTGATGCTAATTTTTCCCTGCCCTGCTCTGGAGCGGGAGGTCTGTTTTGCAGTCAGCGGTTGTTGCTCTTTCAGACTCAGAAGTAGTAAGGGATAATTGGGCAAATGTGTTAAACTGGGCCTATTATGACTGATTAATTACAACTTCATGCTTCTGTTTACCCTGGGATGCTCTTAGCTCCAGAGGGCTCTGCTGATGGCCCGGCAGAGCCCAGTGACAGACTCTGCCTACCCCAGACAGCAGGGCAGCGTGCTGCTTTTATTTTATTTTTATATTTTCTTAAAACAATGGCTCACCCATTGTTTGGGGGGACTGCAGCCCGTGTACAAACAGGGTGGCAAGGCAGTGAGAGGCCAAAGGGACAGCCTGCTCTCTGTCGGTTCGTTGGGGGTGGTAAACACAAACGAGGGAGAGAAGCTATTTAAGCCCCAGAACAATGTTGGCTCAAGAACAAATGGGTCTGAAATTGGCCACGAATAAATGTGAGCTGGAAATTAGGAGAATATTTCTAACCCTCAGCACAGCGAGGCTTGGGAACAGCCTTCTCACTGGGGCAAGAAGCCTAACTGGGTTTAAGATGGAACTTGATAAATTTATGAAATGGGTTATGTGTTGTGGTTGCCCGAGACAGCAGGGGATTGGACACAATGACGCAGGACGCCTTTTCTGAGCCAATGTTCCTCACAGCAAAAGCAACAATTACTCTTTCATATGTGTGTGTTTTCAGGGCCTTCTTTTCCACTCTAGGGCTGCAATTCTATTCATAACCAGGCTGAAGGAATTTGGGTTCAAAAGTCAAACCTGGCAGCTTCCTCCTGCCAGGCCGTGGTGCTGGCCCGTGACCACACCGAAACCCAACCTGGGAGTGAAACCCAGCCTCGGTTTTCTTTGGAAATTTTATTATTGCTGCAACTGGGAAATGACAGAGCCTTAATTCTTGCAGTGCTCTTAACTGATGGAGAGACTGCTAGGCAAATTTGGCACAGCTTCCTGTTTCTCGTTAAGAAAAGCCTAAAACTGGAATAATAAGTGAATTCCTGATCGGGGTGAAGGTACACTGGCAAAACTGCTTGGGGCAGTGTAAACAGTTTATCACACACTGTATACCTGGAGGATGTGATAAATATAATTGTTGAGCCTCAGGATTGAAAATTGTTGCATAGCGATGTGAAAGACTTGTGTATTAACCAACTGAAATCTAATAGAAGTATTTAAATTAGGATTTTTGTATAGCAAATGTAAGAAAAGCTCATCACAATGTTTTTGCTGCAGGAAACACCGGTGATATCATTCCAATATATATTTTGTTTTGAGAAAAGGCAGCTATGATATTGTTTTCATGCTGAATTATTGGCTAGAGATAGCAAAGGCTTTTCCTTAATCCTATCAGCCTTCCTCCAAATTATGGCTGTGTAAAATACAAAGTCACAACCACCTGGAAGTCAGGAATTGTGTAACAGTGCATTCCTGTAAACACTTGAGCTGGGTAGAGCTTCAGTTCACCAAGAAGGAAGATGATGAATCCTTAGAGGAGCTTCTAATTACACGTTTATTATTACCCAAACAAGCTACTTAGAATTCCAAAAGGGTCACTGCAGCCTCTGTAGGCTGGAGCTGCTCCTCTGCAAGAAGAGTACCCAGATCTGTGAATTACAAATCAATTTTTCCATGAACTTAGCCACTGTGACTGTATTTATCTTTGGTTGGGTTGCTGATTGCAAACTGCCCACAGAGATACTCCCAGGCCATGAAAGTGTCACAAATATGATGTAACATCACTGGTTTCAGTTTCTGGCTGGCGTTAGAGCCTTCATCAGCTTTTGCACTGCTAAAAAAGCACACTGGTGGAGGTGGGAGCTGGGATTTACCACGGCAGATTGGTTAAGAGGTGCTTCATGTTCAGGATGGACACTCGGGTGGAGCCACAGTATCACCCTCATTACTCAGATGAGGTTTGATCCTGCTTTTAGTGGAGTCAAAGGTGAAATGCCATGAGACAAAACTCACCCTGTGAACTCTGCCATGCCAGAGTGGGACCTGAGCACTGCCATAAAATCACCCAGCTATTTCAGAAAACCAAACCCTAGAGATGGTGTTTAACTCTCTGACCTCCAGCAGCAATAAACTGCAGAGTCAGGAGGAGGAAGTGAACATATTTTTTGCTGGTACATTTTCCTTGAATTTGAGGCCACTGTCTGTTTTCCACATTTGTGGCTGGAGGATTAAAAGCAGAATGTTCACCACTGAGAAACAAGCAAAGGGACCTGTGGGAAGTTCTCTGCTTTGCATGCTGGCTTGGTAAAGAAATCTCTTATGCACATTTAAAGCAAATGGATTTCTATACAGTTTAGGGTTGTATTCTCATAAAAGGAAAATATGAAATCAGTGTGATATACAGAACTATTTGGACAGGCTCTATCAGATTTTGGAATTTATGTGGTATTAGCAAGCAGTCATCAGCCAGAGGCTTTTGACCTTAAATGACTTCTAGTGCCACCTACAACCCAGAAAGTATTAAACTAGTCTAGTAAGGTGAATTTGTTATAATACAAACAGCTCTTTTGTTAGTTTTTATTATTATTATTCAACATCCTGTATTTATTAGTAAGGACATTGCCTGGTGACAGATCTCAGCTGCAGATTTCTTGAGGTGATACTGTTGCTTGTTTTCAAAACAGCAATTGAACAGACAAGAGAACAAATGCTTTCTCTGTACTTTGAACTGTGTTACCCCCGCAAATTTCACAGTAGCATCATTTCTATCTGTGTGTCTGTTAAGCAGAAGCAACATACTTTTTAATACAGCTTAACAGTTGTCACTTGGCTGATAATTTGCATTCCTAATGTTTCGACTTGCAGTCAGCACCATTGAGCTGGCCCTTCACAATCTTAGGGCACTGATGTGATTTGAAGTATTTAACCTCCTGGATCAAGGGAACTGAAGCTCTGAATTTAAAACAGGAAAGAAGGAACTTCGCTAAGATTAAGCAGGATGGGGGGTGCGTGCTGCTAAAGTATTTGTATTAAGTGCTGGTTTCTTTCCATTAAAGAGTCACGCTGGGAATGGCTCTCTCAGCTGGAAGTGCTGCTTTGTGTACGTAGCACACATCCCCAGGGACAGCTGCTGCGTATTATTTACTCCCAGTTTTACAGTCAGACTTGCCCAATATAGATTGAAGCTGCTCCCAGCCTCAGAGCCACAGATGAGCTGACCAGAGCAGAGTTCCTGCAGAGCAGGATCCCATCCTGTGCTGGCTCATCACTGCCTCCAACTGCATGGTCTGCTGTATATTTCATAGACCTGACATAAACAGAGTGTTTCCTTCCCAGTTTCAGGGTATTGTTGTGTTCAGAAATCATTTTTATTTCTCTCCTCTTTTAGCTAAGATACTGTGGTTGAGATAAGCACAGAGAATTCGTGTGCCAACCGAGTAAAGCAGCTTTGAGCTGAAACACTCCTCTGGCAGTAGATGAAAAGTTAGGTGGTTTTGTTTTATTTTAAAAACATTTTCAATAGAAAATACATTGGAGCCACGTCTTAACAGAGCCCCAGAGATCACTTTAACCTCGGCAGAGCGGTGTCAGCTGGCATTAGGCTTTATCACAGTGATAACACAGCGTGGAGGAAGTCACCTCACCTGTCCCCACAGTGCCTGTTACATAAGAGGCTCTCTGCCCTCCAGAGAAGTTTGGGATTTTTCTCCAGTGAGGAGTGACAGGTCCCAGCCCAGGTGACACTGGGGTGGCCAGGCTGAGGGTCACAGAATGATAGAGTGGGCTGGGCTGGGCTGGGCTGGGTTGGGTTGGGCTGGGTTGGGTTGGGTTGGACTGGGTTGGGTTGGGCTGGGTTGGGTTGGGCTGGGCTGGGCTGGGCTGGGTTGGGTTGGGCTGGGTTGGGTTGGGCTGGGTTGGGTTGGGTTGGGCTGGGATGGGTTGGGCTGGGTTGGGCTGGGTTGGGTTGGGCTGGGTTGGGTTGGGCTGGGCTGGGCTGGGCTGGGTTGGGTTGGGTTGGGCTGGGCTGGGTTGGGCTGGGATGGGCTGGGTTGGGCTGGGTTGGACTGGATTGGGTTGGGTTGGGTTGGATTGGACAGGATTGGATTGGATTGGATTGGATCGGGTTGGGTTGAGCTGGGTTGGGTTGGATTGGTGAGTTGGGTTGAACTGGATTGGGTTGGGTTGGCTGAGTTGGATTGGATTGGGTTGGATTGGATTGGATTGGATTGGATTGGATTGGATTGGATTGGATTGGGTTGGATTGGATTGGATTGGATTGGGTTGGGCTGGGCTGGGTTGGATTGGTGAGTTGGGTTGAATTGGATTGGGTTGGATTGGATTGGATTGGGTTGGCTGAGTTGGATTGGATTGGTGAGTTGGGTTGAATTGGATTGGGTTGGATTGGATTGGGTTGGGTTGGGTTGGCTGAGTGGATTGGATTGGATTGGATTGGATTGGATTGGATTGGATTGGATTGGATTGGATTGGATTGGATTGGATTGGACTGGATTGGATTGGACTGGATTGGATTGGATTGGATTGGATTGGATTGGATTGGATTGGATTGGATTGGATTGGATTGGATTGGATTGGATTGGATTGGATTGGATTGGATTGGATTGGATTGGATTGGATTGGATTGGACTGGATTGGATTGGATTGGATTGGATTGGGTTGGGTTGAGCTGGGTTGGGAAGGACATTAAAGATCATCTAGTTCCAGGGATGTCCAGGGACACCTTCCCCTGGAAGCCGTGCTTGGATGCACATCCACCCCCACACCAGGCATTACAGGAGTGTGAGGGGATGGACGCAGGGCTCTCCCCCTCTGCTGAGGAAGATAATTATAATAACTAGAATAATTACTGAACAAATCTTGCATCACCAGTGGGATGTCCCCACACCACACAAATGGCTGAAGGTCACCCTGAGAAGCCCAGAGAGCTGCAGATGTTCCCAAGGGAGATGTTTCCCTTTGATGAAGTTTCCTGCTCACCAGCAGTGTTTTCCCTGCTCTTGGCAGGGGTGGAAGTGGTGACTTCAGATTTTTGAAGCTGAATGTTACTAATTATTCCCCAAATGAAGTGAAGTGCAGCTACAGGTACAATCCATCTGATCTAAGTGACTTCTCTACCAGACCCAGAAAGCGTGGAGAAAAGTTTCAATAACCTACTTCAAAAGTGGCCCTAAAGAGTATTTATTAATTCTCAAATCACACAGTTCAGCTCCAATTATGGTTTTAAGCTTCAAAAAAATTTGAGAAACTCCTCATTCACCTACATGCCAGGCCCCCTAGGTGTGATGCCCACAGTTTTCCTGGACTGCCACTGTTTTTACTTCAGACTGTTTTCACTTCAGTGAGTTTTCACTTTATATGAGTTAATTAGCCCAAACTTACACTTCCATTATCCCAGTATGGAAAAGAACAAAAGGTTTCAGTGAGTTATTTGATGTCATTCATTAAAACAACAGAAAAAAATGTACCAAACTGAGTTCTTCAGTTCTGCACTTTTTCTTCTAAACCTCATCTTTCACTAGGCTCAGGTGGGTTTCAGCCTGGACATGGTCCTCAATCTATGTCTCCTTCTAATATCACAGCCCAGAAATGGCTATTAAGAAATAAAAAAATCAAACAAACAAACAAACATGATGTTTTTCAGGAAAGTGGCACTAAGTGCCATCTCTGCCACAGGACTTTCACAAACACTGAAAAGCCTTCCAAAAGTCTCATTTTTGACAAAGCATCATTAAGTCACATCAGTGAGGAAACTGAATGCTCTTTCAATTTTATGAATAATTAGCTACCTCTACAAAACCCAACCTGAAATGCTGACATCCTTTCTGAATTTGCACTTCTCAAAGCTCACAAGGACATCCCAAAGCTGATTTCGTGGCCCCTTTGTAGCTGTTGCTAACACCCAAAGAAAAGACAGCACACACTGCAGAGGTAGGGTGAAAAATCTGCTTTTTCTTCAGCTGACAGCATCAGACACTGACTATCCACAGTGCTGGCACTGCCAGTCATGACAGATGTTGTCAGGATTTAAGGTGCTGGACTCACAGTCTCAACAATTCTGATCATGTCCTGCTGCTGGTGAAGGAAAGCGACCCCTGTGATTAGTTACACTCACATAATGTGCTAATTGCTAGTCCCAGTCCTCCTTTGCATCTCTGAGGGCTTGTTTGGACTCTTAGCATTCCGTAAATTATCTTCCCTGTAAGATCATCAAGGAGAACAAGAGACAAAGGGAAATGTCCTGGATAAGGTGAAATAATCGCTTTCTCCCCAGACTGAGTTTTAACAGAGTTGCACAGGTTTTATTTAAAATTTGTTGTGTGTCCCCACTGTCAACAGAGAGAAAATGATTATCTGTGAACTTGGATATTTTAAAATAAAGGTAATAAAATAGCTGACAAGATGGTAAAAGCCCATTGGTCTTTTTGATGGATCACCAAGGACTTGCCGAAACACCAATTGACAGACATTACATAAAACCTAAAATCATCAAATAAGTGAAGAGCAAGTTGAGAATCCATAACACTGAAATCAGCAGAAAAGACCCATTAACTTAAATGGAAGGAAAATCTGGCCATTAAACAGCAACTTGCTGCAATCATGATATAAAACCTAATCATGAAATCACAAGGCCCCTTGCATTTTATTGCTCCTGTATTTCTGTCTCCTTCACTGACCCACAAACGTGACAGCAGAATAATTTCTATTCCTAAAGCAGTCCTTGTCAATAATGGAGTTGAAGTAAGTTTTCAAACTGGGCCCAATTACATAATTATGAATGAAAACATTTTTTATTCTTCTTTTCCCCTGAGAAGGTTGTATAGCATATTCTAATACCCTGAAGCAGTTCATATTTTGCACAATATTGAAAGCTGCTGCTGCAAGACAAAACTAGATTAAAATAACTATGAGAAGGTTTTAAACTTGGAAGAGAAGCACCTAATCCCTACCACCTTGCAGGTTAAAGAATTTGCAGACAACAAAGTCTGTTTGAGAGTGCTACAAACAGCAAAGGGCAGGAATATCTCAGTGATTTTCTTACTAATTCTGGTTTTTTATAGTGAGGTGGACAGACACGCACATGCACACACATTTGTGCACTTGTTTTGTTGAAGTTTTAATGCTGTAAAGCCTGTGGAGGGAGGGAAGATAATTTTTGAGGTAATTATGCCATCACATTCACACACAGAGCACGAGTGTGCTTTTATTCAGAGTAACTGCACGCTGAGAGCTGTGGTGCTTCAGCTATTCTGGTCTTGCTAAATCTGTTGGGTAGGCAAGTCGTCTTGTGAACCACACTTTGCACTTTATTCAGGTAGACAGCTCTGTTAGAGGGTTTTATTTGCCACTGCTGTGCCTTGTGGTGGAGTTCTCGTGCAGCAGAGGACAAAATTGTTGATGAAAATGCATGAAGTGGTATTTTATAACCATATTTAATGTCCTCTGCCCACACGCACGAGAGACTGTCCAAAAAAGAGCAAAAAGGAATAAGGTCACTTCCATTACCTAGATAAATTGAAACAAAAAATATATTAATGAATCAATAAGCTTATAAATCTAGTAGATCTCTAGCAGAAAGAAGTATCCTATCCCCAGAGCCTTTCAAAAAGTGTTCCTGTTATAATAACCAGACAATCTGCAAAGATGCCTGCAAGAGCTGGCCCTTTGCCTGTGTCCAGCAGGAGTGTTTATAAAGTCATTTTAGAGAAGTCAGGAGAGCATTCTGTTTAAGAAAGTCCTCTCAAAAATTAGCTAATAGTAAAAAAGCTCTTTACAATTACTCCCCATGTCCCAGTTTAACTTGCTGGATCTTGGGGATAAGCAGAGCTTGGAAAATTCATGCACTCGGCTCCACACTTCCATCCTACCTGTAAGTCAATGGTCAAAATGGATTTTCCATTGATTATCAGCAATGGACCATCTGCAACTCATTTTGTCAGTGTTTTCTGAGTTTCAGACATTCCCATTTTCCTCCATTTGCTCTCATCATTTCACCTCATCTTCTGCTTGTACAGTCAGTGGGATAATCATTCACACACATCATCTTTTATCCTGGCAGTCATATTAAATCCGTTTGCTCCTTTATTGGTGCTCAGCCACACTGGATCAGTCACTCAGCCCCCTCTCATCACAGTCAGGGGGCAGCCAGGTGTGTTTACCTGCAGACTCCACTCACAGGGGTGTTTCCTACCTGTTCACTTCCACTCACTCCTTACCTCTAAGCCCTGAACAGCAGCATTGGCTCAGGAGAACATTTATTCATGGAACTGCTGCACCAAACTCTCTTTTACACTTGTATTCCTCAGGCATGCCTTAACTACAGGTTGCTTTTTTAAAATCTCTTTGAAGGGAACAAACCATGGAATCCAGCTGTGTGGGTGCCTCCAGTGCTTGTAACCCGGGCATGTTAATGAGACCACGGGATTTGTCCTGTGGTGGCTGCACATCTGGATCTGGGCCACCTTCCCAGCCAGCACAGCTGGGAGCAGACAGAGTGCAGCTCTGAGGATGGGATAGGGTGCATGATATATGCACACACACATGTAATTAATGGTGTCCAAATGAGAACTCTTGAGTTCTTTCCTTGCTCCTCGCAGCTGGACACGACAGACGAGCTTTGTCCACAGAGATGACACACCTGATTTGTTCAGCTGACATAAATGGGAAAATAACTGACATAACTGGGGAAAAACCTGGCACCTTCTGAGCCCCTGAAGCCCATTTGTCATTCCATAACGTTGCCTCTTCTTCCTCTGCTTTTCTCTTAAATTTCCAAGTGATCCTACATTGCTTACAACAGCCGAGTGTGACAATTCACCTGGTGAGAACAGCACAGAGAGAGCAGTGCACCTGTGGCTTTGTGAAGTGTGCAGAGATTCAGGGCAGATGATTGTTACCTATTCCTGTTCCTTGTGCAAACAAGGCCTGTGTTTTCTGAGTGATCCCGTGGAGAATATTTCAAAACAGGAATTAATTCATTAGTGCACTGTTATGCAATGGCAGCTATACCACAAGCCCAGCAGCAATTCTCTTTGTAAAGCTCTGCCGTTCTCAATGGTGCTGATGAGAGCACATCTCTTTTTTACACAGGAGCTCTGTCTGATATTGCAAATCAACCAGAAATATAAAACTTTGATTATGGATAACGTAGATAGCAACGTATTAATGGGAGCAGCTGCTGATACAAGGCAACTGATGGAGTAAGAGAGCCACTGCCATTTTTCTCTGCCTTGTACTTTGCTCATATATCTTGTCCAGGTAAATGCTGTGATCACATCCATTTGCCATCTCTTGGCAACCTTCATTTCTCTTCTACATCCACGACTGATATTCTGTGACTTAATTTTGTCCACTGCATGTCCTGGTTTTGAGCTAGCTGTCCTACTTAGTTGCAATTACACCCCCATGTATCACTGATGAATGATTTCCAGGATGGATGTTTGTTATAAATCCATTCATTGATCTTCCTGACTTGCCCTGAAATATTTAGCACCTTATATATTTCCCTGTGCTAAAAAAAATAAAAAATTCTGCAGAGACCTTTTATTTCTGCTCTATACATCATCGTAAGCAGGGTGCATTTTTTAAATACTTGAAGAGACAGATGAGCTGATTCTTCAGAAAGTTGCGAAAGTTATGAGACACTGCAACCCAGCTTTGCTCTCTAATCCCTCTTCTCTCAGGATCTGTGCTCTGAACACCTGAATTTATACCTGGGTGTGCTGGGATTTCTCACCCTACAGAAAACAGCATTTCCAGTGAGGTGTTCTCTACATTCCCCAAGTTTGCTCCACCCTCAGACTTTGATTTCCTTGAAGCAATTCCCACAAACACAAACCTCCCATGCTCATCTCCTTGGATATAAATGTCAAGTGTTCAACCACTGTCCTGTTCATGGAGCACTCGTGGGAAGGTTTGGGAAGGTTTGGGAAGGTTTGGGAAGGTTTGGGAAGGTTTGGGAAGGTTTGGGAAGGTTTGGGAAGGTTTGGGAAGGTTTGGGAAGGTTTGGGAAGGTTTGGGAAGGGAAGGTTTGGGAAGGGAAGGTTTGGGAAGGGAAGGGAAGGGAAGGTTTGGGAAGGGAAGGGAAGGGAAGGTTTGGGAAGGGAAGGTTTGGGAAGGGAAGGTTTGGGAAGGGAAGGGAAGGTTTGGGAAGGGAAGGGAAGGGAAGGTTTGGGAAGGGAAGGTTTGGGAAGGGAAGGGAAGGTTTGGGAAGGTTTGGGAAGGGAAGGTTTGGGAAGGTTTGGGAAGGTTTGGGAAGGTTTGGGAAGGTTTGGGAAGGTTTGGGAAGGTTTGGGAAGGTTTGGGAAGGTTTGGGAAGGGAAGGTTTGGGAAGGGAAGGTTTGGGAAGGGAAGGTTTGGGAAGGGAAGGTTTGGGAAGGGAAGGGAAGGTTTGGGAAGGGAAGGTTTGGGAAGGGAAGGTTTGGGAAGGTTTGGGAAGGTTTGGGAAGGGAAGGTTTGGGAAGGGAAGGGAAGGGAAGGTTTGGGAAGGGAAGGTTTGGGAAGGGAAGGGAAGGGAAGGTTTGGGAAGGGAAGGTTTGGGAAGGGAAGGTTTGGGAAGGTTTGGGAAGGTTTGGGAAGGTTTGGGAAGGTTTGGGAAGGTTTGGGAAGGTTTGGGAAGGTTTGGGAAGGGAAGGTTTGGGAAGGGAAGGTTTGGGAAGGGAAGGGAAGGTTTGGGAAGGTTTGGGAAGGTTTGGGAAGGTTTGGGAAGGTTTGGGAAGGGAAGGTTTGGGAAGGGAAGGTTTGGGAAGGGAAGGGAAGGGAAGGGAAGGGAAGGGAAGGGAAGGGAAGGGAAGGGAAGGGAAGGGAAGGGAAGGGAAGGGAAGGGAAGGGAAGGGAAGGGAAGGGAAGGGAAGGGAAGGGAAGGGAAGGGAAGGGAAGGGAAGGGAAGGGAAGGGAAGGGAAGGGAAGGGAAGGGAAGGGAAGGGAAGGGAAGGGAAGGGAAGGGAAGGGAAGGGAAGGGAAGGGAAGGGAAGGGAAGGGAAGGGAAGGGAAGGGAAGGGAAGGGAAGGGAAGGGAAGGGAAGGGAAGGGAAGGGAAGGGAAGGGAAGGGAAGGGAAGGGAAGGGAAGGGAAGGGAAGGGAAGGGAAGGGAAGGGAAGGGAAGGGAAGGGAAGGGAAGGGAAGGGAAGGGAAGGGAAGGGAAGGGAAGGGAAGGGAAGGGAGAGCCCTGCACACACTGTGAGGACTGGCACCGTGGCAGTAAATCTGGGACTGGGACACTGACAGAGCCTCAGCACCAAGGTCAGCTCTGAGCTGCACCTGTGATTTCCATTCCCCAAATTCAATCCTGCTGCAGAGAGATTATGGGCTTGTGACCGACAGCTGATTTCAAGGACATCACCGAATCTTCTATCAGTTAATTTAAAATGTTTTGTTCCAGTCGGGACCGTGATTGATGTAGTTGAATTCAGCATTTTTTTTCACCTTTTTGCGATGAAGCTTTCTATTTTTTTCCAAGTTCTTCCATTGAAGAAATGTTTGAAAAAAAAAAGTTCCTGTAGTGTGACCTAACATGCCACAGGTGACATAAAGTCAGGATGGCTCTCGGTCTAGAGGAGTGACTAACACCTTGTTCAATAGGTAAATAATGATTTAAGCAGCACTTGGAGGAACAGAAACTCAAAACTGTCACTGTCCATCTTCTTCTCCTTCTTCTCCTCCTTCTTCTCCTATTTATTCTGCAGAAGACAAAATCCCTCTATGCCCTAATTAAGAAAATGGTAGTTCTCTGCATTTTACAATAGTTTGGGGTCAACAGCAAAAAAAGAAATCTTTCCTATGTTACACTGCAATATGGACTGTAATGTCCTGGATAGCAAATATAGTGACTGAAATTGGAATTAAGACACCTCATAATCATAAAGGGAGATATTCAGAGCAGTAAGACAATTCAGATGATGATGATGATGATGAATGGTCAGCAGAAAGTTTTTTCCCAAAATCAGGGGTTGGATATCAAGGATAGAATTTAAACTACCTTGTTCTTGCAGTTGTGGGTGAAGAACAAAATCTGGCCTCCCCTGCATTGTTGTTTTCTTCATTCTCCTGGGTTCTGTTCTGCTGGGGGCCAAGACCTGTTACTGCTCACTGCTCTGTAAAATTCCAAGCACGTCCCTAGGTCTTGTAATAAATAATACAAAACAGTCCTAAACCCAGAGAAATAGAATTGCTTTCAAAAGAGGATTTTTATGCTTTGTGCAGCACCAACTTCCATGTATTTCTCCAGGTATTCCTTGTGAATTTAGTTGATTCTGATAATTTTATTGTAGAAAAAGGCAACACTATTCATCTGTGCAAATTCAAGATAACTTAATAACTTCAGTCTTTTTCCTATGCACATAACTTTTTACAGCATCCTTCAGTTCACTTGCAACTGCTGTTCTTCTATCCCGAGATAAATTAACATCGAATAATTGCAGTGCAAGGTCAAAAATCAATTAAATGGAAATTACAGTTATTTGTTTGAAAAGCTGGGGTTATATTTTATATCACAAGTCTCTTGGGTCAAACGGGTTAATCAGCAACCAGCTTTCTGTGCAGTCCTGGCTCAAATCTGCCTGCAGCAAGAGGGATGGGAGGAGAGTCCTGCACATCCACCCATGGTCAGTGGCAAAACTGTGGGGGTTTGCAAATGTTATTGGCATTTGCCTCCACTTTTCTGCTAAAGTGTCTTACTGCACTTTGACAGCACGGATTTTAAACTGTGTGGCCCTGAATGAACTCGTGCAGCTTTCCAGTTAATTCAGGACTGAAATGTCTCAGGTGCTGTGCTGCACCTTCTTCTAGGGTCCAGGATTTTCATCTAAATCCCAAATTTTCCATGTAGCCCTAGCCTGTCAGCCAATATCTCTATTTCTAAATCTCTCCTCTTCCCCCTTCCCCAACTTGTCTGTTGGTTGCTCTTTTTTTGCAGTTCCTCCTCATTTCCTGCAATCATCAAAAATTGTAAAGCAGTGGCAGAAACGAAGTTCCATGTCTTTAATTATAAAATATGATATTCATATATCCATGAGACCTGCATTGATAAAGTAGTGAGAATTTTGCAAACTCAGTGCTTTGGCTTAAAAAGTGATTCTAACTGATCCAGAGCTCATTAGGGAGAAGTGAAAAGTGGTGTTTTCCTAAGGGGAAGAAAAAAACAAAGGACAGAAGTATTCTTTTATAAAAACAAAATTAGCAGGCACAACTAAACCTGTTGACAGAAAATTTAAAAGGTTATTTGAGAATAGTGTGCATACATTTCATCTTCTCATTTATAACTGCCTTCTTTACAAAAAAACAAACGACTAGACCAGCCAACAGTAAATCCTGGCCACCAGGAGCTGCTCCAGTGGTTGGAAAGCTTATACTGGTTTTGGTTATATTTCTTTTGAGCCTTTTGCCTTAAGTTGTGTTAATCCAACTTACACTTCAACAAAGAAAATAATTTCTACTGTACATTACTGATCCTGACTGCACCAATCTAGCTGGGCAGCACAGATTTATTTTTTTAAGTTTCTTGCTGTTAATTTTGCTTATTGCTGTGGGTATGGAGATGTGATTTATAAAAAAGGGAGAGGGATAGAGCTAAATCCTGTGTTATAATTTCAAACCTACTGGAGTGATGCTCAACTTCTCCTTTGCCAATAGCCCCAGCTGTAGTTGCTTGTCTACACACATCCCTTTAATCATTTAGCTTGTTTATTTAGTGCCAAGAATAGGCTTAAAATATGAAACCTACATCAGTCCTCAGGGTTTTCAGTCATTGTTTCCCATGAAAAGGAGGAATAGTTATGTGTAATGCAAATGGGTAGCTGTTTGTAGGATTCACACATCAGATGATAAAATAATTTGGTTAGTTGTTTAAATATTGATAGCTAGGCTGCTCTGGAGTTACTTGTTTCCAAACTTCTTCGTTTTGCTCCCCCTTCCTTTTAAAATATGAATTCTTTTCCTTTACTCTTCTTTCTTCCTCCTACTTTTCAATTCCCTTTGCTTTGCTGCCTTTACTTTTCCACAAGACAACGCCTGAGCTCTCATTTATACGTTCCTTTCTCTTAAAACAAAATATGTTGCCATTTACTTTCTTTTCTTAGCTGGACAGCAGGAGAAAAGCCACATGGAGTGGTGAAAAGGAGGAGCAACAACATCCTCTGTGAGCATTGCTAGCAAGGCATCTGCACTCAACTCAGTTTTAGATTGGCCCAAAAATGTAAAAAAACACAAAACACCAAATTCTTTGCTTTTTTCTCTCTTTCAGCTGCCTACATGGTTTTTATTCCTGAATAGCCAAACAAATCTCTTTGTCAACTGTTTTTTTACAGGGTTTTCTCTGAGCTGCTGTTTGACAATAGGACATTTCACTGCTTATCATTTGATCAGTTTTCTACCTTACACCCTTAAGCACCGAGTAAAATTAACAAACTCCGCAGATAACACAATTACTTACGGTCTCTTCGATTGTCACGCATTAAATTAATTGAGAATGCATAATTGCTGTCATTAATACCTCCTGTCTCAATGAAGCAAAAGGTGGAGGCACAGGCTGATCCATCATGCCTGCATGGAAGTGTCAGGGCTTGGCAGATGGATTTGCTCTCAGCTCCAGGGATGCCCCCTCAAACCCAGCAGCTTCTCCCTGGTTTTGCTGTGCTGAAAAAACAAAGATTTTAATCCCTTTGGGGTGAGTGGTGTGTGGGTAAAGGTGGTGCAGTGAACAGGCACGGAGGGTGTCAGGGAGATTTTTCTGCCTGCAGTAATCCCAATAAGTAAAGCAGAGCAGAATTAAACATGTGCTGCCTCCCCTTAGAGGCACTTTCTGTGCACCAGATCACAGAGAAAAGTACAATGAGGCCTTTTTACGTGAATACTCAATAAAATAACAGACTTACAGAGGTAAGTTATTTTGAGGACACTAACAGGTGAAATGATACAATGAACCCACTTAAAGGAACACCTGAAAAATCAGTTCTGCATTGCAAACTGACATGAATTTCACATGGCAGCAGGGAACTTCATTGGGTATTAGCCTTGTGCAACATGCTTATGTGTGTGGAATGGGTTTCTACCGTACCTTGGCTTTAAAAACATTATTCACTGTTTTCTAGTACAAAGCCCCAGCAGGCATGCACTTGGCTAGCTAGTGAAGAACTCTGCCCCAGTTTTCCATAATGCATTCATGAAGGGATTTGTAACAACCAGTGGTTACTGCAGCAGAAAGACTCAAATGTTGTACTGTGGCACTTTTGAAACAAACACAAAAACTTCAAACGCCGCAGCTCTTGCAGGCTAATGATGTGCTATGAGCAGTGGCTTATTGCTGCCAGTGTATAATCCATGCTCAAAGCAGCCATTCATTAAGAGTTATAATTTCCTTTCTCTGCTGCTCAGGTTAAAATTAGGGATTCCAGAAGCTTCTGTTGGCCACTCAGCCCCACTGTGGCAAATACCTGCAACCCTGCACTCACCCAGTGGCTCAGGGAGAGTCCCCAGCACATCCCACTGCAGCTCCCTGCATCTCTCAGCTCTTTTTGGGGCAGATCAGCTCCTGTCTGAGCGTCTGTGATGAGAGCAGGGTGGTCAAAGGGCTCACCAGCACATCTACAAAATGTAAATCCAGGGGCTGCAGCAGACAAGCCCAGAGAGGGAGCAGCAAACTGCAGCCAGCACAGGGCTGGGCTGGAGTGCTGCAACTGCTAAGAATAATAATTAGGTCATTGAAGACTAAACTGGGCTTAGTTTAAAGTTAAGAACAGCATCTCCTCCTCCAAAAAACTTGGCTTATCAGAATGGGTGTCCTCCCCAAGCCTCCTTTCTTTCTCCCTCAATTTAACCCTACTGGGAGCTTGCTTCTCTCTCTCTCCTGACCAATTTGTTCCCAGCAGTTCAGAAACCTCTAGTCCTTAGTTTTCTGCTCCCCCTTTGTTTTTTCTTGATTTTTTCCTGCCATTCTAAAGCTCTCAGTGTTGGATAAAGGTGTGGCTTCAAGATGTATGAAGAAGAGTATGGGGGGGAAAAAAAGTTACAAAAGAACTTTGTCCTAAGAAGATTTATTTGACGTTTGTATGGGAAGGTCTTTGCAGCCACAGAGGAACAGAAGCCATTTATAGACATCTCTGTCTTCGTGCAGCTTAGACCTCCCTTTGAACCTGACATCATCAAAAATAGAGCTCAGAAATCTGCTGAGATGCTGCAGCACTCATTAAGAGGAGAACGTGTCTTATGAGTGACAGCATTGGCAAGCTGTGTTGGTGCAACTCATTTTATCTGGTAAAATGCAAAATGGGATGGCATGGCTGCTCCTCTGGCACTTCTGCCCTTGTCCCCCACAAAAATAAAAACAATGGCATTGTCCACCTCAGGGGGATTCTGGACAAACTCTGATTTGAGGGAGTTTTGTTCCTGAAAGGAGAACCAACATTAATTATCATCCAACACCACTGCTGTGGGATCCATACATTATAACCAAGAACTTTGTATTGGCAGGCCATGCAGTTTTATAGGTTTCACCCTGAAAGAAGCAAATTCAGACTTTTTTTGCATTTGCAAGATTGGATTTAGTCTATAATGACTGCGTTTGTGTTTGATTTCAACCCTTGCAAACACTGCAAGACAGCTTTCCTCTGTGCTGTTTGCTGGAATTGACCCATTCTGCCTTCCCCAAAAGTGCAACAATCAGATGAGGAGTTAAAAAATCTGGAATTGGTGAAAGAACTGAAAACTTCCAGGTGTATGTGTGTGTGTGTGTGTGTGTGTAGTTAACACTGCCATTACTGCAGCCAGCCTTTCTGAAACATGAATTATATTCAGTGTATCACTGAAAAAAGGAGGCTTGAATTAGAGGGAAAGTGCCTGTAAGGAGAGCATTTTGCTCTTGAATCTGCGAGAGGAGAATTTTCCCTTTGGGAATGAAACAAAGCATGTGTTGCAGGTCTCATGTGGCAGCTAGAGCAGAAATCAAGCTCCTTAATGCAGAAATCTTAGGAGCTCGTGCTTTCCTCCTGAGCCACTCTCAAATTAACACTTTCATACCCTGCAATTTGCACACAAAAGATAATTTTAAGTGTACTGTGTGTGGCGTTTGACTCCACCACCCCTGTGCTGTTTCTGCACAGTTTCTGCACAGTTTCTCTGTACAGGAATTATTTTTGTGGCAGGATTAGAATATGACAGTCGTGTTTTGGGGTGATATTATGTACAACATGCTCGACTCTGAGTCATATAAATTATGGAGCAGAAATAGAAATATCAGGGACAAAAGTGGGGTTTGGGGAACTGGGGGAGAGATTCAACCCAGAAATTTTAGCTGGGCCTTTTTAAAACTCCAGTTACATCAATAAATCCTAAAAATAGGGAAAAAATTAACTAGTTAATTAGGGAAAGGATTATAATTTTTTTTCTGCAGGCCAAGGAAGTTACTGGTTTGATTTACAGTCAAACCTCAGGTAGAGCTGGATGATTGCCTGGATCCAAAGGTGTTCAACATCACACACAACAAGGGACACAAGGAAAAGTGCACACCCTGTGGGGACTCCAAGATGTAGAATTGAAGGTATTTAAGGTATTTAAGAGTCACCTTGCTCTTATATCCAGGCCCTGAGCCCCTGAGATTTGTGGGGTCTTTTCCCTTGTGATAATAAATTAACCTTGGTTAATTTATTATCACAATAATAATTGATAACAGTGATAACAGTGCAGGGTGAAGTCCACCTCCAAGGCGTAGAGAAGAGTGATAAAACAGAAGAAAAAGCTTCTGGAAAAAGACAGCTTGCAGGAGTCTGATTACATTTTCCAAATTTTTTTTTTTTTTTGCAGCTTGTTTAATTATGCATTTCTGTTCCTCCCATGCTGGAACTGAACTCTGCTGACTGAAACTCAAAATTTCTCCTCCCAAATGGTGAAATGAACCCACACACACTGAAGCTCAACGAACCCAGCAAAACCCTACAACTGGATTTTCTTTCTTTAAAATTACTCCTTACCTTTTATTACTCCTACACAAACCGCTGTGATATTGTAAATATGATAAAACCCTCAATGTGAGCTGAATAAATTGATTAGGAGAAAAGCAGTCATGTGGGCTGGTCTACGTTTGCTTATTAAGGATTCAATACTTAATTGCTTGCACATTGGGATGAAAAAGAAGGAAGAAATAAATCCAGAGAGAAATACATGTTTGTCTGTGGAATGGTTGATGGGCTGATGGCCAGGGCAGGCTGAAAAAGCCTGCAGGAGTTTTGGATACAGTGAGAACCTCTCACTGCTGGTTGGCACTGAGCAAAATTCAAAAGAAGACATCCACAGGCTGCAGTGCCTGGAACAACGCAGCCAAGGGTTCCTCTTTTATTTACAAATGCAATATATTTCAGTTTGCACAGCTCCTTTAAGCAGTGATCTCAGAGAACTTTGCAGAGCATGATTAAGTGAGCAAAGCTTGGAGGTGCCCCTGCAGCTTCCCAGCCTGCCTCCTTTGTTTGTACATCTCTGATCACTGAATTGTGAAGGGCAGGGGGCAAAGAAAATTGATAATAAAACACGTGTTGGTGTGGAATTGGGGGGCAGGAACACGGGCATTTGAGTGTAGGCTGAAAGACAGAAGGTATCAAGAATAGAGAATCGAGTCAGCACCTTGAGAATATTCTCTATTCTCACAATAGATAATCAAAGGAAAGCTGGGGGTGGAAAAGGAGCAGAGTGGGTTCATATCAGCAAAGGAAGAAAGGAGAGATGTGGCATTGCTGGTGTTGCACATCAAGGTGGGTTTCATAACATTCTTTGTCCCACAGCAGCTGAGAAGAAAACAAATCCCCTTTAAAAGTAAACTTAGCTGGACTCCCTTCCTTCTAAATAAAGGCTTGGGCATAACTCTAGCCCTCACCACCCAGTGCAAAGCAAAAATCTGCAGCTTCAGGGAGAAAAAGGAAACTCTTTAAAGCCTCTTCCTACTGTTCATTTCCAACGACTTTTTCAGCAACAAGCAAAAGCCCATGCCCAGTGTGCAGAGAGAAAAGGATTAATTAGCTCCCACCAGATCTGCGGCTCTCTGGCCATGCAAAGCCTTCTGTTGAAAAGAAGTGCCCAGTCATCCTCTTTCCCCAAGTGAGAACAGCTCAACATCTTCCAGATTTCAGACAAAAATGGATAAAGCAGAAGTGAGCTGGGCTCCTAGCAAATGAAGAGGGAATTGAAAAGTAACTCTGCAGTAGTTGAGAAACTGAATTATATTTGAAAAACTAAGTGGCCAGTATCCACCAGATAAAGCACAGTACTTACCTGTGGGTGATTTAGGTTTTATGCAGGAGGAGGAATTGTTATTGCCCCAGAACAGCACAGAAAAAACAGAGAAACCACCCTGTGTGTGTATTTTTTACATATTAATTTACATTATTATACAGACCTATACTTCTCCAGGACAATGAAGATTGCTGGCCCTGTCTGTGTCATGATTTTATGAGAACTTTCACTAAAAACTTAAAATTAAGTTCAATGATGTAAAATGTTCCCTGCACAGCGACAGACTCTGCAACAATTCCTTTCAGCTGTTACTTTTATAAAGATGGGTTCTGGGACAGAAATGGGGTTCTTACTAGGGGAAAGCAAAGGCCTTTCTTAGTGTTTTTAGAGAAAGCGTGTCCTTTGGTAGAGACATTCTCAGGTATTTATGCAGCAAATGGTGCATTAATGGCTTTTCATGAACGTTTTCCTGAAAGATGGGCAGCATTGTTCAGAAAAATGAACAACTGTAAAGAAGTACCTAGAAACAAAAGCCTAAAGCTGAGAACATAAGTTACCTTCCCAAGGCAGGATTTTTAGCTGGGAAACAACTGTGCAGTTCCAAATATAAAATAAAAAAAATACGATCTACTGCTACCTCCCTCTCTGGACTGCTATTTATAATGACAATTGATGGCTGTTTAGCAGTTTGATGTCATCATTTAAATTCCAGGTGAGGACATGGCCTTTTGAATGTGAATAAACACAAATGCTGACTCTCATCTACCAGCCTGTGGACATTTATTATTTCCCACCTTTCCAAGATCACTCGTGCCAGGATCACTGCCACAAGCAGGAATTACCGAGGCACAGCAGGCTCCAAAAGCCCTGAAAAGTTTGCTAGTTACCATGAGAAATACTGCCCCCAGGAAATGCATGATTCAAACCCAGTTTGTACATGGTGAGTGCCTGCCCATAACCATGCATAATTCAAGTAATTCATGAACCATAGGAGCCTCGCTTGGTGCTCCTGAGACAACCAACAAATGTCATGGTATGAATAATAGAAGAACACATATATTTGTATAGCACACTGAATTATCTACTGTAACTCCTCAGCTCATTCCAGCTGCTGGCAATTATCTCTGCGTTAGCAGGCACTGAATAAGCAGAATATTTACCCAGTGAGCTTTAAAATCCTGAAATTGCTTGTCCTGAGCGGGTTCTGTTGCTTTGCCCTGCACAGGGAGCTTGTCAAGCTCTGTCTGATGCTGAGTGTTTGTGTTTTTTCAGCTCAGATTCCAGTGCTCAGCCCCTTTCCAGTGGGTTATTTTAACTTTGCAGCTCGTGGGTGTAAATAAAATTCAGCTGGCATTGTTAGGATTCAGTCACCATCGTTTGATTCCATAACTAACTGAGCTGGTGGGGCAGACTGCATGGTTTGTCTGGTTGTCTACCTGCCTTCACATCTTGCTTCCTTTCTCATCAAAATGTTGATCTAAAATGGTGTCTTTACCAAAATTAGCCAATTTATCCTTTTCCTACGGTGAACCATTTGATGCTTCAAACCAAGAATGGTAGAACAGGTCAGAAAAATCATCGAAGAATCTTAAGCATTTGGAGAAACTTGTATTTTTGCTGCTTAATAAGATGCAAAATCTTGTCACTTGGCCAGATATTTCCAAGCACATCTGGACTTTTCTCTGTAAATGCCAGGTGGAGCTGACAAGATACAGAAGTGCTTTGTTCCTGTTGTCTTTGTGTTTTTTAAACTGATCAATAAATGTGTATGAAGAGCCTGCCTGGGAATGAAAGTGAACCATATTCCCTGGACATTTTTCAGCCTTCCAAAAATAATCCCAATTTAAAAAAGAAAAGTTGATCTAAAGCAGCCCAGCAGCACTTGATGTATTCAAAATACAGAAAAAATTGCAGTGACTAAGTCTTGGGCACAAAAGTTGCACAAAGGGGAGAGTTGCCCCAGTGCTTCAACTTAATTTGAATGCAATTGATTATGCTTATTTAAGTGGAATATTTACAATTCATCTCCATTAAAATATTTCTTACCTATTTCAGTTCATTTAAATGATTTGACAAAACCATTTAATTCCCTATTGTATGCACTGGAGTATTTACTCCCTTTTGTGCTGTCTGAGAGTTTAATAATGTACTTTGCTACACAAACTATAAATGAAAACATTTTTCAGCATCAGATGCTGGACAGGTCTGTGTAGAGCCTGACTTGTAGAGACAAACCAGCTCCTCATTGTCTAAAGTTTTCAAAATGTTGCTTTTATTCCTAGTTCCAACTAGATCATTCTTATCCAGCTTTCCTAGGAATGTTGAGAGGCGCTGCCAAGTTACACTGGCTGTGGGAGGCAACCTGATGATTCTGAAACTGAAAATGAAGGAAGAAGGTTCATTATGGTTTTCTTGAAGAGTTGTCTTTGTTCTTCCTCTTGACCCTGAGAACTTTCCTGGAAGATTTTTCTTCTGATTAGATATGGGAGGCCTGATCTGCTTTTCAGCAAGGTTTTCTTTGCATTTTACCCATACGGAAGGCAGATATATAAATTTATTGCCAGAATTCCAGTGATGGCACATTCAGCAAGTGATCCTTTTGCTGAGGTTTGGGATTCACTGCTTTCCTTTTGAGCTGCAGTTAGGTAAAACTTCATCTAAACTCTTCTCTCCTGGTTTAGCCCTAATTTGTTAGTTGGTGTTATAAATCTCTGGGTACAAAAGACCAAAAGGTTTGGGTTGGCTGTGCAGCTCCTGGCACGGAGATCAGTGCTGGCTGAGGTGTGGAAGTGCTACCTGAGTGCTGACAGGTTAATCACCCACAATAATTTATATTTTCCTAATGTTTTTCTAAGTTCTATCAAGTAAATCACGTACCGTGGTATTCACAGCTTTTCTTAAGGTGTTCCCTAATAATCAGACTTTCTTGTCTGGAAGATTTCCTTTATATTTAATGAGCACAAAGGCTGTGGAGCTTTCAGGGTTGTGGCCAGGTGAGGTTCTGACAGCAGGTTCTTGTTTATTAGTCACGATTTGTTCTTTGTGAAATCACTTCCCTTAGGATTCGTGTTTCCACTGCCCTCCAGTTGCCTACTTTCTCATCATCTAATATTTCATTTCTGTATTTGCCACTTAATTTTAAGAGGAGGGGGAAAAAGCATTTAAAGGAACTTATGTACATAAAGAATTCAACTAATTTTCAAGTGAATAATCAAATTTTTCTTAGACAAGGAATAACTAAAGAAGAAAATTAACACTGTGCAGTTTATTTCACATGATAGTCCTTTTAAATTATAGTTTCGGATTTGCATCTCTTTCTGCTTTATTTTGGATAAGCTAATTAACTTTAAAAATAGTCTCCATAAGATGCAAAACATGGGAGAAAAGATGGTGGGAGCCAAAAGGTTGACTACAGCAAGAGTGGTGTTGAATTAAATTAAACTCCAGCACAGAACAAACTCTGTGCAGTGCAGGAGGACAGTCTAATTTAAAAGGGCGTGCCTTGCTGTGCAGTCTCTTTAAGTGTGATCTGCTTTTGGCCTAATTTTCTGTGACAGTGTATTTAATAACAGTGGTCCCTTACTGAGAATCCTTCTGCCTGGTCTGTCACTGCAGAAATTTTGGCTCTGTAATAGGCACATCTTTATAAATCCAACACTTAAATTTCCTTAAGGGAATTAAGAACTCCTAATGGTTAGTCACACAGCTCCAGGTGAAGAAATTCTTTGCTGTTATAAAAGCACCCCAAACCCAAGATATTCTGCATTTTTTGGTCCTCTACCTTTTAGCTATGTATTAAAAAATTAGAAACTTATTAGAAAAAAAAGAAGGCTGCCTTGTAAGACTCATTATTTAAAATCCCAGGAAGGACTCTCAAGGGCAGATCAGGACTTCCACAACAATATGGATTAATGTGATTTTTTTGTGTGTGTGCTAAAAATAGATGGGCACCGCTGTTTGACAAGCATTTTATGGGGAATATGCATTTTTCATTTATGAACGTTCATCAGTAAGTCACTTTATTTTTAAAATGTTACCTAATGGAGCTGCATGGAGTCAAGAGCCAACGTGTAGATGTACTTCAGAGCTGCTTGCTTTCCAAAGCAGCAGTCCTATTTAAATGTGTACGTGCCTTCTGTGACCTGGCATATCAGAGGTTCTGAATTTAATTTGGTTTAGATGTGCAATTTTCTTTTTTTTTTTTTCCCCCTGAAATTATGCAGCATATAGAGCAAGCCTATGAAGAGGCTGTGCCTGAAGAGCTCAGCACAGAGGCTGAGGGAGCATTCTTCTCTATACAAATAATTGTAGGATTAAAAAATCAAAATGATCTGTAATAACATCTGAGGCTCTTGCATCTTGGTCTCTCAGACTTTGGATAGGCCCAGCAGTGTAAAAGTGATGCTGGAATTCAGGGGAAGTGCTTATCCTGAGGAGTTCTGCCTGCTGGATCCAGCGCAGCCCTTTGTGACAGCGCTGTGTCACCCTCTCTGTCACTGCAGATGTGACAAGCCCAGCTGGCAGCAGAGGTGAAGTGTCCTGTCTGAGCTGTGGGAGCATCCCTGCCAACAGCAGGGCTGGGACAAATCCTCCTGCAAAAATTCCTCCCGGGCTGTGTGGGACCTCATCAGTCAGAAATGAGGAGTAGGTGTTTCCTCATTTCTCTATTTTCACTTTTCATCCCCTGCTCACAGGAAAGGAGGCTGTAACAAACCATGTCTTGGTTTACACTGGAGAAAATAAATCCCAACACAATCCCATTTTGTCAAAGGGGATTTCAGTGCTCTGAAGATTTGTGTTTTTATTGCAGAGCACAACTGTGGAGCAGTGTGGACACCCTCAATTCACCTTTACCTGTCCTCTGTCACAGAAGAGAACCCAGCTGGAGCAATCCCCAGAGCAAAGGTGGCAGGCAGAAAGCACAGGACAGAGGATCCCAAAAGGAAATCTACTTTTAAGGAGGTCCATTATGCTGCTACATCTCAAATAATAGGAATTGGGAGGAGCTGAAGTTGTACACAATGAATTATTTCATATTCTGAAACCGCTCACTAATTCAAGCCAGACACATGAAAGCTGTATCTTTTTTTGTATGTATCTTTTCAAAAAGCAAGCATCTTGTCCAAATTATCTCTTTATTCTTGCTAAGAAGTTTATATATGCAGCTCAGTGAGGAGCATGCACACAGCCAACAAGAATGGAAAAAAGAAATTATTCATTATTCACCTTGTCATTTTCTTTGTTCTCCATGCCTACGTCTCAAGACATGGGATGCATTTAGCACTTCCTGCATCACCATGTACCAGGATAAAATAATCAAGGTGAGTTCAAAGGTGCACACATCCACCTTCAGCACCACTATTCACTGGTGAGCTTCACTCAGTCTTTTAAATATCTTTTCCAAAATGGAGTGCAATCAATTCTGGCTGGAAAAGAAAAACCTGATCACTCTGAGCTGTCACCAATCACGTCTCAGCTGGGCAGAGTATTTCTGTTATCTCTCCCACAGCGAGTGCTGACTGTATAATGACAGTCATAGCATGGATTAAATTTATTTAGTGGAACATTTGTATGACTGGAATAATGGCACTTGTCTTCCTTGTCCACTTTGCCCCTGTATCTGAACATTAATGAATCCAAGTGTTTGTGCACTCTTTTCTCAAGCCCTGATTGCCTGCCACAGCACTCTCTGCTGTGTTTAAACCTAACAAAACTCACAGGGGTAAATTGATGTGAAAAGGCACCAAAGTCAAACGGAGCCATCCCTAATTTTACCTTTCTGTCATCCCGTGGTGCATTCCCAGCCATGTAATAAGGAGAAAAGAGGGAAGGCTGAGACTGATGAGAATAATAAATTGTTTTTTGACAACTGGCTTCTATCTCTGGGTTTCACACACGCCCCTTCCTCGGCTTCTCCAAAGTGTGGTTTGTGAATTCAGCACGAGAAAATACAGGGAGCCAAGGCAAAGAAGCTGCACACAGGGACAGTGGAAGGCCCAATATGAATTTCCATCTCCTGGATTTTCAAGTGTTCCCTTCTTGATTAGGGGTGCTTCATTAGCCAATTGCCTCTCCTCATTAACTCCTAGCTTGGCCCTCACTGCTCTGCAAACTGCCCTGGCAGCCCTGTGAGCGCTGCTCTGGTGAAGGGTCTGGTTGTGCTTCCATTACAAACCCAGTTTCTGAGATATTTATAACTCAGCTATTTGAATTTTCATCAAGCTTTGGGGGAACTTGGCTCGCAGGTCAAAGAGTGAAACAATTTTCAGCTTATGAATTTGAAAAGAAAAAAAATTTAGCCAAGAGCAGTTTCCAGCACAGAAAATTTCATCATGATGTAGAAGCTTCCAGGATAAGAAAATTTATATTATCTCATGCAAGAATTATGTAATGTGAATTACATATGTTACATTTGTGTGTATAAATTCAGATTAATAAAACACATTGGGTTAATTGCTTAAGATGTTTTAATTTCAACATCAAAGTATTCTGAAATTTTGCCTTTGATAATTTTGCAAATTATCTAAAAGGTAAAACCGTGGATAGCACAATTTCATTTTCAGTTTTTGAAAATTTGTGAAAGATTTTGGGTTTATAGCTGTTTCATAAAATGTAGAACAAGAAAATATAGATGAGGAATAACTAAAAGATCAAAAAAATCCTGTGAGGTATAATATTTAATTATTTCATACATTCTAATGGCAACCTGATGTGTTTGTACAGGAAAAAGTTATGACATTTTCTTTTTTCCCCTGACATCTGTCTTGAATGTATTCAGCACCACATACAAACTCTATCTTGTTAACAAGGAAATGAAAGCTGCTTAACTCTCTTAAATTTTGGGCTGGCTGATAGTTACCTTTATAGTTGGAGTGCTTTACTAGTGCAGATATATTTACATAAATATATTTCCAACACGCATTCAAAGATTTGCTTGAATATTCAGTAATATTTGTCTTCTGGCAAATATTATTCTAACTTATATTTATGGTAATTTCCTCAGTTATTTCACTTTAGACTCTAATAAACAAAATTCCCATTCTGGATTACTTCATTGAGATCCCTCTCTTTATTAGTGATTTCTATTGCACATCTGCGTGTGTTTCATTTCTCTCACTGATAATCTCAGCCCTGCTCTAAACCACATTTTCCATACCCCAAGTCAAATTTCATTTGATAAATCTGGTCTCTCACTCTGCCTCTACTCTTGGATTTTTTTTTATTTTGGTTTTGAACATCTGGGGTTTTTTCCTCCCTGTGGAATTCCAGCCTGTTTTTACAAATGAAAATGTGGGATAGGCTTCATCTTAAATGGTTGAGGTAAGTACTCATTTAAAATTGTATACAGCATCTTCCAGGTTGGATGAGTGGCTAAAAGGCCTCATTCTTTTCACTCTACATCCAGTCCTCCTGTAACTTTCTTTTCCAGTGAGGATTGGAACTCTTTTTCCGTGCCTCTTCCTGCTGGATCATAATTGGGCTTCAAAAGGACTGCACAACCTGCTTGCTCAGAAAGCCCTAAAACAATGACATTGAACTTTGCAGGATTTCTCAGATTTTCTCTTCTACATTACCTTCCTAATAATTTCTCCAGTTCTACAAAAGCATTGGTGAGATAAAAGAGCCAGTTATTTATTATTTTAAAGCTTGATTTTCATGTGGTTTTTTTTTCATTTCTTCCATGACCATTCTTCAGGAGTATGCTGTCTTTCACTCCACAGTAAATAAGATTTCCACCAATAAGATCTGTGCCTAATGAATGTGTGCATTGTATTATATTTTGACACCACAGTAAAATTTGTCTCCAAGGAGATCAAAAAAAGACAAGGGGGAGGAAATGCCTAATGTAAGTATTTGAAGTTGTTGTGAAAAACAGGGAATGTAAACAGCCATGGAAGAATATTGTATTGTATCTTCAATAAATAGCAAGGGTCTTTGAGCTGCAGACCACCCAAGAGCAATAACACATCCCATGTTCTGTGCCTTATGTATTCCATCAAATCCTTGGAATGGGGATATATTTACCAGACAAAAACCTTAGCCACAGGAAAGGCTGCTCATACATTAATTTTCTATCCTATGGATGTATGTTGGAATAATTACTCATGTTCTAAATGCTGTAAACTAGAAAAGAAGTGTTCAGTTGCAATTATCTACAACCTAATAGCCAGTAGAATAAGCAACAGCTAGATACCTTGAATAATTTAATTATAGTTAAGTTGGATATTTTCAATATCAGATTAAGTTAAAATAAAATTCAAATAAGACAACATTTTAAAATTTATGGGACCAAAGATAAACAACGCTTTTCTCCAAAGGTTTCATAACCTGTTGATTTTGTTCAATGATGTTTGTCATTGCATTTACAATAATACACAACTATTGGAGAGAAAATATATTTAAAAACCAAGTCACTGAGATGTAAAATAAGTTTCAAAAGTAGCTGAAGGAAAAAAAAAAACCCAGCATGCCTTAGAATCTGTGAGTTAACCTTGCAGACTCTTCTTTCACACCACGGGCTGCAGAAAGAAGAGTCAAGCCCTGGGGAAGGTTGTGCTCTAACAAGGTGACACAAACTCTGCATTGTGAACCAAACTCATCGGGAACTCGAACCCACCAAAACCCATATGTCTGGCATTCCTTCTGACATTAATTGAGAACAGGATTGCAAATAAATGAAGTTCTGTTAGCTGGTGAGCAGAGGGGAGAACTGACCCTCACCCACAGCCCCTTTCCATGGCTGAGGCACATTTGGATAAACAGAAAATGGGAATTGTTGCATTTAAACCGTATAACTCCTTCCCAACTTGATTGAAACAGCAACTTATCAGAAAGAAGGGCCCTTCCCTGTGCAGGGAAGCTCTCCTCCTTCCAGAGAGCTGATGCTCTCAGGGACAGTGTTGGTGTGAGTTTCTGCAACCCTTCCCTCTCGTGGCAGCTCCCATTTCCCTTTGCTCAGCCCACAGACCCTGCTGCTGGAGAGGTTCAGAGGTTCAGGTTTGTGTCTCTGTTCAGAGAACTGCACAGAGACACAAACCATGAGCACTGTTTGTATTTTCTGTGATATTTCCATGAACTTGCCAAACCAGCCATGTTCTCTTCCCATTCATGGAACCGTTTGCTCCTTCTCTGTACTGCATTGTGTTTATTTGGGATCCCTCGTCAGCTTATTCCTCTTTTATTTTTTTGCTTTTTTTTTTTTAATTCTTGTTTTGGTTCTGTTCAAAATTTTGTCCCACTGTCATGCCCAGAGTTTCACAGCACCTTTTCCAGGGGCTTTTGAGTGAAGCCAAGTTGAGATAAAGACTGAAGGGAGCTCTTGAGATGCACTCTGTGCTGAACACGTTTGAATCTGCCAGCGTGATTTCTCCTTGGAATCTCCCAGGAATCCAGGGTCTTACACTCCTCACATCCAGAGAAAAGCCCTGTTTAAAATACCCAAATGCTACATAGATCTTAGCGCTGTCCAGATTTCCAGCAGGTCTCCTGGAGATTTGGTGTTTCAGTTCACCAGAGCTGATTTCTGATTTCTGATTGTGGTCCCTGCAGTGAGGACGCTGTACAGATAATCCTGCCCCACATTTCCTCTGTTGGGACAATCATCTGCTTCACTTACATTTTGTCCTGTAAATAAATCTCATTTATATGCTGTGCCCTGCATAGAGCTGAAGTGTGCATTAGTCCAAGCAGGATAATAAAAATTGCAGTCCTTCAGTGTCCTTGCTCTCTTCGTTTTTCAGTACAATTTCAACAAACCTCACCTGTCTCTGAATTCAACATCCAGTTTATATTTGTCTTCTCTTTGCACATTTTGTCAGTCTCTTCAGAAAAGATCATACTAAGGAATACCTAATAAGTGTAAGATGTATCCTGTCTGAATAATGAGGGGCATTTTCTGCTTTTTTGTGGCTGCAAATTTAAAAAATAGTACTATGAAAATTGAGATTGTTTCTATTCCCTGGAGTTAGTATACTGCTTATACATTTTCAAACCTGTTTTCTTACCCTTTCTTACACAAATGTTATTCCCCAGGGCCAGCAAAAAGTCTCATTTTTGTGCATACATATGCAAATTAATGTAGAAACAAGTTACAAATTAATATAGCATTTTGTAATAAATATGAGGTTCAACTAGGCCAAAACTTTTAAATCACAAATTTCAGATATGTGTCTGAAACTATTTGTAGTAATTCCAAGAAGATTCTTCAGAAATACGTTGAGATGGTTTTAAAAGATCCCTTTCTTTGGTAGTAGGTACTGTCTCTGACTCAGACGAGCTCTGAGACTCCAGGCTGATATTAATTCTTCAGTCCCAATTAAATGAATTCTCTTAAAGGTCTCAATGGTCTGAGCTGGGAGAGAAGACTGGATCTAAATCCCAAAGGACATCTGGACAAGGACTGCCCAATAAGCCAGCAATGGAGAAGTCCTAAGAGAAACCTCACTGATTTATACCCTCCACCTCGGCAGTGGAGTTACACCTGGATGAGGAATATTCTGTATTCCCTGCTCCACAGGAAGGTAACCATGGAAACTTTACCTCTGGGTACCTGAAAACTCTGTTATCATCTCTTTGCTGCCACAAAGGTCCAGTTAATTCCTTATTTAACACATCCATGGTCCTCTAAGATGCTTTCTTCTGTGCCAGTTGTTCCACTGAATTCCTCCAAAGGACTGAGCAGAGTCTCAGACATTTCTGGGCAGCACGAGGGTCACTTTTGTCCTTCCCTGCACCATGTGGCACTGAAGGCTACTCTACCCCTGCTCACAAAAACAAAATATGTCTATCCCTGCTTCAAAAACTCCTACCAGCCAAAAGAGAAGATGAGAAAGAGCAGGCAGAGATGGGTCCTCGCTCTCCCCTTTCTGCTTTAGGTACAGACTGCAAATCAGTAGCAGAAGATTGCTGGAGAAGAAGATGAGCTGGTTTTAATTTTGTGTCGTGGTGGTCTTTTTCCATGGTTAGTCAAGAAGGCATTTCCCCACCATCTGCTCGTACAGGGTCCCGGGAATTAGGCTGCAAACAGATCCCAGAAAACTTCCAAGGCTGTTTCTCCCTTTTCCCTGCCAGCTGCCCTCTTTAGTTTTCTTCTAAAACTCCTGGGAAGGCAGGAGGCTTCCAGGGTGCTCAGCTTGGTCAAATGTTTTACCTGTGCTGCCAGGTAGAATTATTCCAAATATCCTCCACCCTTTTATCCTTTTCTTTAGTGTGAATTTAACTGGCTTCTCCTTGCCTGTCCTCTAACACGCACTTCCAATGTCATCTCTATTTTATAAACCTTTCAGGGCATCTTTGTACTCTGTATTTCTCCTTGCTTGTATCCAGATTCAACAGCAAAAAAAAAAAGTAAATAATAAAAATAAATTATAATTAATGAGAGGTAGTTTCGAAATGGAAAGCTCTGTGGTCTCAAATTTCTCCCAATTAGGGACTTGGTGGCTCTGGGGTTTTGGCAAGTGTCCATATCTAATAATAATAATACTCAATGACACAATGACTTTTAAAAATGAGGCTTAAGAAAAATATTTTTAAGCCAGTAGCTGCACTTTTCACCAAAAATTCCCAGTACTTCAGAGAAGATAGATTATCATGAGAAGAAGTAATCCTATCAGACTGTCTGCTAATTCTATTAAAATTATGCCAGTGACAAGTACTCTCTTAAGCACTGAAAAACCCTTTCAGAAGTGCCCCTATCAGCCAGAGAATGTTGATTTTCACACAGCAGTAGAGAATATATTATTATATATTATATTTATATTTATTTATTTATATTTATATTTATATTTATATTATTATATATTATATATTAATTTATATTTATATTAATTATTATATTTATATGTAGGTATATGCTTTTCTCAGAGAACACAGGAGTTTTTTCTTCACTGTTAGCAGGTCATTGTCTATTGAATTGTTTAAATTTGATGGCTGGGTGGGGTTTTTTCACACCCATGGTCAGTGGATGTGTATCCCATACTGGCAAAGAGCACAGCACTGCTTATAGAGTCGATAGGAAAAGCTGAAGAATATTCTGCAATTGATATTTATCACAGGGGTTTTTCTCCATTTCATTTTAACCTTTTGAATTCTGTTTAACAGGTAGTGCTTTAATTAACTTGATAAAATTTTATCACGTCCCTATGGTCACGAGGAACAGAGAAATAACCATACCTGAATGCAGAAAACTCTTCAAACACTGATCTTGCCTCTTTTGTCATTGGATTGCAATTTCAATGATGTAAAGTCATTAAAATGGGTGCAAAGCCTTGCCAGCCCCAAAGCAATCGGAATTTCACGTCTGGTCTAACTCCCTCTGCTGCCAGTGGAAGTGCAGAGACCACAGTGGACTGAAAGCCTGTCATGATCTAGATGTGAGTGTGACCTTGAGAGGTGAAATTTAGAGAAATATGCAATTCAAAAAGTACTTCTGATCAAAAGTTGTAGTGTGCCGAGCTTGCATAATTTCAAAATAATTGGAAAAGGTGATTTATCTCCTGCCAACTTTTAAAGGAACTTTCTAAAAGCATGCAGCATGTCTCAAAGTGTTAAACTGTGTCCTAAGGCTGTTAGATTTTACACATTTGCATGACTCCTTAAATCAGTCCTAAAGCTGTTGCTTTCGGTTATTTTTAATGTGGTCCACAGAACAGATACTGTTCCATTTTTATCATTTTCTTTGGTATCTACACAATGACAAGAATTGTATTTTTGACCTTTAATCTAAAGAGCATTCAGACAAGACTAAGAAAGTGAACATTTGGAAATATTGCCTTCAGAGATGGGAGAGAGGAGGGGAGAAAAAAAGAAAAGATATGTGTGTGAAGAGAAGAAAAAGAGGGACTGAGAAAGAGAGCAAACAATAAAGCACCTCTTTCAGTTTTGGTCTCCAGAGTCTGCATTCAAAGAATACAAGTGTGCAAGTGGTCTCAAGCAAACATGAAAAACACAGCAGACTTCTTACAAAGGAATCTATGAAAAGAATTTGAAAATGTTGTTAACCCCCAGCACGAGGAAATGGATATTTCCAGTGTAAGCTCTAAATTCAGAACAGTAAATAATGTCTTTTGTGGAGCTGGAGGATTTTTGAGTTAGTTTTTGGTACTGCAATCCTTCCTGCATCAGCACCTCCACGCTCTCTCTATTTCCTTGGATTTCAGGCTTGAAGTGGGAGTGGGAGTGGAAATATGGAAAGTCTCCTGAACTTTGGGAGCTCTGCTCCCATCCTTTCCCCTTTGCCTCACTTATTTTGGCTCCAGCTGCACACATCTGTTTCACCAGCTCTTCCTCTGGTGCCTTCCTCAACAGAGCCCCCCTGAAATTTCCTTCCCAACCTAATCCACTCTGCCTCCACTCCTTAAAGTCTCTTCTTAAAATACTTGTCTCGTAAAATCTGTGAGCCCCAGTGCTCCCATTGAGTCCATCAAAGAAACAGATCAAAACCAGCCCCCTGCAGACCCACTGAGGCCTGAAAATGAGCTGAGTGCCAGTGCTCAGTCACTCTTCCTCTTTTTAAACTTTATTCCCGCCCCGTTTCACTTGTTCTGTCTGTCTAGACTGGTGGTTAATTGTCCTTCTGCAGTTTTCCACCTAGGCTGTGAATTTCCCAGAGCAGAGCCTTCCTTTTAATAGATGGGAGTCCATAAGAGATAATATTTCCTCTTGGCACAGACAGAATTTGTATTCAAATGTTCTCTGACCAATTACTCAATATCAAAAATTGTTGAAAAAGCTCACAGAGGGCTATCACCACAAAATTACTACCACAATTTATTTAGCTGAGAAATGCAGATAAGCATCTGGGTTTTCAGATGCTTTTTGAGACAAAGAACTGTATTCATCAGATGCTTGGAGACGCAAAGCAACCATAAACCCAACTTTTTTCTGGCCAGGGAAACAGTTTTACAGCTGTTTTCTATTGTCAGAGTGACTCAAACCATATGGGTGAATCCAGCCCCAAATCTTCGGAGATGCACCAACCATTTGCTTTCACCTAGACAGCTGCAGATTTAATCAGCTGCACTCTGACTTCTGAAAATTTAAAACCACTATTTAGGTCTAGCAAGGCTCAGCCTGAGCCACCTGGTTTTTTTCTCTCCCTTCTTTTGGGATGGAATTCACCTCTGTAAGTCAGGCTGATTCACAAATCTGCCCTGCTCACACCCTGGAAGTTTCAGTGAGAGAGGAGAGGGGGAAAAGCCTTCTGCTGCCCATTTGCAAGGTAAAAAGTTCATTTTTGTTAGGCCAGGATTTGGTTCCCGATATACTCAGAATGAAAGCTGGAGTCACAGCAAGGTCATTGCGCTGGGATTTTGTTTGAAGGTGGATTTTACTTTCTGATTTTGGAGAGCTTTGTGCCTGCTACGCTTGAGGCAGTTGGATTTCTCTGTGGTTTTGTGTTGCAGTTTGAAAATAAACGTGCCCGCTGTTCATTATTAAGAGCATAATGGAGGAAGATAATTTTCATAATCCTGGAATGAAGCATGAGAGGGTTGTTGCTAATAAATATTTTTCTGTTCTATGTTATAAAGATACAGGATCACTACTCTAACACACTTCCAAAAAGTGAGCTTTAAATAACAGTAGATTATGTCATAAGTCCCCCAGGCCATCTTGGGGGACAAAAAATAGATTTTGGTTTACAAAGTGTTCTTCTCTGGTCATCTAGCAAACAGGAAAATCTGAGACTAGAGCTAAAAAAATCTACTAGCAAAGATGGGTCTACTTGCAAAATGCCATCAGATTTACAAAGGGAAATAAAAAAGAATAATTTTCTTAGGCATTTCATTAATTCTTCTCTTTTATTTCCCACTGGAATTTGTCTTCTGTAGTGATGTGATGGGCAAAGCATTTGGAGCAAATCACGATATTTTAAACTGAGGAAGACTTTGGGCTGAGTGGATGGATGGATTGTTGGATTATTATTAAATGGATTATTGTTTTATTGTCTCATGTACAAGTGAAACAGTAGAGAGCTCTCAGCACCGTGGTCCACGTTCATCTCTGTATAAAAAATCTCCCCCTTTGGTTGAAATTCAGCCATTTGTTCTTGCAGCTCCAAGGTCTGGTGGGCCTGGTCATTCCCTCAAGGAAAGTGTGCAGCCACAAGACAGGCAAACAAAATATTCCTCTGTGTTCTGCACCAGGAGAAATCAACATTCACATCATGATTTAAAACAATCATTTCAGGCTACACGTGCCTTTGGTACCTTCCTCCTTCCCCTTTTGCTCAGACCTCTTTTAAAAACCACCTCAGCCTTCTTCTCACAGGGACACCAAAGGTAAAATGTAAATAATTATAAAACCTAAAATACCATTAAAACGTGGCTCTTGACCAGATTGAACTGCCACATACGAGGGAAGGACGTGGGGAAGTCAGAGCCAGTGAAGATATCACAGCTCCAGTTTAGCGTTGATCTCAAGCCAAACATTTCTTTGCAAATTCTGCCATTGCCCCGAAGGCCAAGTTTATTTTATAACAGAGCAATTTGTGTGCCCAGCCCGAGGGCTGCAGCTCTGCCACCTCTATCTTTAGAAAGTGATGGGTTTATTCACAATTTAAGACGCCAGCCTCAAGGAGAGGCAGTTCCTGACCAGGCTGCACCAGGCCCCGCTGCCCTCCAGGTCTGATTTTCATAGGAACCTTTTGCCAAAGGAAATGGAAAAATGGGAGCAGCAAACATCTTGTGCAACCGACCTGTTGTGGAGTGGAAAAAAAAGAAAACCTGTTTTTAAACATATTTTTTTTTTAATTTAAAATTTTAAGTGTTCTGTTAAAATAGCGCACGCAAAAAAAAACCCAGCAAAAAACAAGGTCTCATGTCCTCGTGAAAACTTTTTTTAAATTATCTTTCCACAGAGTATAATGTCTTCATCCCTTCCACTGGGTTCAATTTCCATGTCTTTAAATGTTCAGGTTCATTTTATTTAGAACAAAATCCTTCAGACCAATTCTTTGTTTTCCTTTGGTTTGCTGTTGTTGACCGCTTTGTGCAGCCAGACAGATTTTAGCAGACTGCTCTATGTGAGCCCAGAGGGGTACATGGATTTAGGATCTGCCAGACCACTGGAAGTGGGTAACTTGTTTCCTTTTCCTTGCCTGGATAAATTTCCCTGCACAGGGAGAAGATGAATATTCTGATTTCAGACAGATGCCCAGAGAGGAACCCCTGGACCAGGGGCTGCAATTTCCAAAGTGCCAAAAGCCCCTTTAGCTCCCCATCTTCAGCCAAGATCCCTGCAATATGTTCCCAAGCTCTTCTGCAAAATTTACCCTGCTATTTCAAGATGGATTTAAATTCCTAACCAAAACTATTTTGAAGTTCTACCTATTTGCCTTACTTTTCCATTATATTTTTTCAGGTGCTCCTATTTTTTCCATTCTTTTTTTTCCACTGCTTTCCTACTGTCCAGAGGGCAAATATACAGCTCATGCAAGTCTCACATCTCTTTGACAAGGCAATGACTTTATTTCCTCTCCTGCTTTCAAATCCTAGTTACAATAACATCAATGGTGCTGTGAACTTTCCTCAAGTTTTACCGTTTTTGAGATTAGTAGCAGGGCTCTTCTTTTTATTTGGCCACCTTTTTGCCTAATTATCCCTTGCTTGCAGCAGAAATAGAACTGGTGGTAAAGTAGCTTTTTCAGTGTGTGTGAAAAAAAAAAAAACCTTTTCGAAATTTCACTTTAATCAAAATTGAACCAGAACCTAAAAGATTTCACAATTTCCTATGAAGTAGAAATTCTGAGAATTCTTTTTTCCCAAGCCTAAGACATATGATACTTCCCAGATTAAATATCTTCCCCGGAGCCTACATTAACTCAAAAATAAAAAGCCATTTGCCTCATTTTTGTTGATGCAAAGAAAGTCGGTTCTGTTGAACAGCTGCATGAAACTCCAAGGTTTGTGGCCTACTTTATAGCCAAGGCTTCCTGGGCTTTTCTGCTGCCTGTGCCAAGCAGGAAGAGCTAGCTCATGATGACCTTGGGCTCTTAATGTCACTAATTTAGGAGCAGGCTGCCCCAAAATTCAAAATTCCTAACTAAATTCTGGTCTGCAGTTGGCAAATGTTTTGTGACAGAAATCTTTCAGGCTGAACACAGACACTTTTTTTTTTTTTATTATTGGAAAATGTTATTCATAACGCTAACTGAGAACAGCATGGGGTTGTCCTACTCCAGGGGAAATTCTGGGAGTTCAGAAGAAATCCCTGTAAATAGGTTACAGAGAAAAGCAAATACTTTCTTCTGTATCTGTGCCAGTGAAGCTGTCAGGATCACGCCCAGGGCACATACCAAAGGAGAGGCTGTCTGTGGAATGATGATAAGAGCCTCTTTCCTGGCATCTATCACATGTCATGATCAGACCTAGAAAAACCACGCACAGAACACGTGGCAGGTTTCCACCTTTGCTGGAGCCAGGCTCTGCTGTCACATCTCCCATTTCCTCCCTGTCCTTTCCACCCGTGCTGGGGCTCGGCTGTGGCACATCCTCTGCAGGATTTTCACTGGGAAAGGGGAAGTTTTCCACCTTTCTCTTTTTGGGGGTTATCCAGGCTTGACAGACTCCCTGATCTTTAAACACCTAGGAGATGCAAGGAGGTTCCTGATGGATGGCACGGTTATAAATCAGTTTTAGAACTCATTACTGTTTTTCTCTTCTGACCGTGGTTCTCTGTTAGATGTGGCCTGGATGTGATGAGGAAGTGGTCAAAAACAAAATAACCATAATAGTGGGACCCTTGGAAAGCCAGAAGCCAAATTTTGAAGGGATAGCTTATTTTGTTTCACAAATGCAATTTGTACTCACAGTTTTGTACTGTATTTGAGCAAATGGGAAAAAAGATCAATTTCCCCTTGCATCTGTCTCAGAAGCTCCAGGCTCAGTACCTGGTCCTTCTGCAGGTACAGACCCCTCACCATTGATCTAAGAGTTAAAAAATGAGCATTTTCTGTGGTTCTGGGCTCTGTGGTTCCTTCCCCAGTTCTGGGGGTGCAGGTCAGTGCTCCACACGTGCTGTGAATCCAGCGTGGTTTACAGAGCTCCAACAGTCAGGGCAGGCTGGGAAAAAATCCTGTGGGATTGGAGACTCACATTTCCCTGAACAGGAGGATATTCAAGGATATTCAAGTGATGTTTGGGACAACAGAGAGGGAGGATTGAACATGGGAAAGAAACTACAAGGTGTAGGGGCCAGGGGAAAGGCACAAGAGGACTGAGAAAAATCTAAGAATAGAATAAGAAGAGGCAATGTAAACCAGAGCAAATCTCCTCAGAGAATGCACAAAGAGCTCATAACTGTGTTAACATCAAGAATTATCATTGCTACTTATGCTCATTGCTACATTAATAATAATTATCATAATCATTTTGATGGTAAGATTATTATTGACACGGTGCTAATAACTATGCTAATAAGGCCATTAATAATGCAGATGCTCTGCTCTCCTGACATTTTCACATTGTTCATCCCTGTGGGTCCCCTCCAAATCAAAGTCCAGGAAATCACCATTAAGCTCTGTTGTTTTTCTGTTTGGTTTCAGGGCCAGCAAGTCCAGAGGATAACCCTGAGTGGTGAACCCAGGAAACAACTCTGCTGTCAAACTCAACTCCAGCATACCTTGAAATTTCAGCCTGGGGAGCTCTTAACTTAAAACTCTCCAGATATTGAGGAGCCAACTTTTGAAAATAAGGTGCTGAGAGATATCTAGGCTTGCAAAATGCTTGCAGAAGTGCCTAAATGGGCAGAATTGTGGGTTTTGCTGGCTGCCTTAGACACCTGGAGGAAGTTTGCACCTGAGGTGATGCTGAGCATCCTCCTGGAAGCTCCCTGTGGCAGCACCACCTCATGAATTCCACAGTCCATGCAGGAGTAGGAGGTGAAGACAGACACAATTACAAGGCTGTATTTCAGAATGTGCTCTCCTGCTTTTTTCTTTTACGATCTCAGCCTTCCTGAATCTGTTAACAATTCGACAGGAAAAAAAAAATAGTCTTAAATATTCAGTAACGTTTGCTTTTTAAAGATAGAGCACCAGCAAAAAAATTCCAACTTCCTGCAAATTCTGTAAGATTCACTAAAGAGGGAAACTAGAGCAGCAGAGAGGTGGATCCTGCAAGATCTCTGCAATGGTTACATCTGGGTTCCTATTTTTCTCAGTGACACAGAGGAAAAAGGGAAAAAACGAGGAAAAAGGGAAAAAATGAGGAGGGAAAAATTTGCATCTTGACTCTAATGGTGCTGATAGAGCACTTCAGCTGCAGCCAGAGGTAGCAGAAACTTTCCTTTTCTGTGATGCAGAGGCTGGGTGTGGGTTAAAAGGGAAAGGAAGGAGGATGACAGAAGGGCTCACAGAGAGACATTCCAAAATGTCTTAAAAGATGCAGAAAAATGAAGAGTTCATTGTTTTGCTGATCATGTTAACATTATTTTTAACCTCACTCTTTCGTCATGACCCCCTCTGGAAGGGTGAAACATGCATTCTTACTATCTTCTTTTAGTTAAATTAAAACATGCGTGCTGAGTTGTTGTTGGCTTTTACACTTGCAGAGAAAAAATAAAAAAAAAAGGAGCAGGATGTTAGGGGAAAATATCTTTCTGAAGCATTATTTTTTAAAACGTCTACAAAGAATTTCACGGCCTTCACAAGTAGATAAAAGTGGGACAGCTCACAGTTTGACCTTCCAACCTTTCCTGGGGTCTCAGTAGGTGATTCTGCAAAACCTGGAGCTGTCTCTGGCATTGCTGTAGATTTGCAGTGTAATTTGGCTTCTTGCTGCCCCTTATGCAAGTGCTGGGTTGCCCAAAGTCTCAGATAGTCCATCAAGGATCTTTTGTGAAGACCATCACCTCTGCTTCTTGTACAAAAAGAAATTTTTTAAAAAGTAATTGATTTAAAAATCAAAACAAAACAAGCAAATTTAAAAAAAACAAACAACAAAACCCCACAAACAAAAAACCCTCAATCAAACAAAATCTCAGCACACACAAAAAAAAGACCCCAAGCCCCCAAAAAACAGTCAGCAATGAGAACAGGCAACGAAGCTGGGGTTTCTGCAGCAGTCTGAGTGGAGAAGATGGTGACAACATATTGGCAGCTTTGTGAGATGTGAGCTGAAAAAGAAACAGAACCCTTCCCACCCACTCCAATCCCATCAGCAGGCAGCAAACACAAGCGGGTTAGTGCTCATTCCTGAACAGCTGAAGACATTGTCAGACATCTTCTGCACTCCCACGTGAGTGGAGACAGAAAACTGGGTGGTATTAAGGGAGCAATTTTCATACCTACACCCACACTGCGAGGAGCTGTGTTTTGATGATCTTGGCAGGCCCTTGATGCTCGCAGGGTTTGACAGAGCAGAGCTGGGTCTACTTTCCTGACTATCCCTGGGAGTCTAGACAGCCAGGGATGTCTTAGATCCAGATTGTTTTTAAAGAGAAATGAATTCTAAAGGAAGGCATATTTCTGATCCAGCAGGTCTGTATAGAAGATCTGGTCTGGTATGTTCCTATATCGATGAGAACAGAAAAAAACAGAGGGAAAATAATCTACACTGATGAGATACAAACCCTTGAAGAGTTTCCACAGCACTAGGTTTAAATATCAGTGAACAGAGCTATTCCTCAAAAAGCTGGAAATTGAAGATAACACTTGACTCTTTCAGGGAACATTATTAACCTTTTATTTTGCTAGAAATTCAGATAATGTCCCTGGAGATATTTTATCAGTGTGGAATGCACAGAGTTTTTCCTCACGCAACCATGAGTCAACAATATAATTAGCCAGAAATTTAGACTTGGGAAACCTGCTCAGCTAAAACCAGAGACAGTTATAACAGGGGACGAAACAACAATAAAATTTTGTGCGGTTTTTTCAGCCACTAAATGCAGAGAGAAAATTGAGAAAACTCCAGGTGCAAGCTCAGCATCCCCTTGCTCTGTTTTAAGAGGAGGGTATTAAATAGACATCACGAGTATCTGAGCAGGATCCATATGTAGATCAATAGTCTTACTGCTTCAGTAACACTGGATTTGATGAGTGTGAAGTGCAGCTAATGGATGAATTTCATAGCTATAAAATCTCCACTTCTCCTGTCTGTATATTCATCTATTAATTACAGGCAATTGATATGCCAATTAACCTCGCGGAATTCAGTGACAGTCAGCATTCTTTGAAATTTCCATCATTCCTGAGCATTTCTTTTAGAGAAGACAGAACAAACCCCTGAAATTGTGGTATCACAATGCTGGTCTGGCTTTAAGGTTGAGGCCAAGGTTTGGTGTTTTATTTTGTCCCTTACAGCCCAGGAAGGAAAGGACAGAGAGCAGGGTGATCACCCAATTCCTTTCATGTTTTTTGCTGCTGGAGGTGAAACAAGAGGGTCAAGGGTGTTTTTCAGCCAGTCCAGTTGATTCTCTGTGGATTAAATCCCAGGGAATAAAAACATGAAATGTGGGCAATCCCTGTATGAAACTTAGTGGGATTTGAGGCGGAAAGGAAAAACACAAATGGTGACAGAGTCTGCTGTTTGTGCCCAGGGGTGGCTGGAGGTTCTGGCTCTGACTGCTGACCAACCCTGTTACATGTTTTAGAGCATCAGAAGGTCCTCTGGGTGGAACTGGGCACATTTATTGAATTTATTTCTTGCCCACCTCTCTTTCACTCCAGCCCCCTTTGCCAGCCTTGCATGGAAGGTGCAAAGTTCATGCTCAGAGCCCCTGCTTTCCCTGATGCTTTCCCACAATATTGCACAATTCTACTCCCAACAAAGCGTGCCCCTAATTTGGAGAACTTCCATTCTGAGTCAGAGAGAGACAAACCATGAAGGCAGGGAAGGAATACCAAGCAAGGCAGGAAGCACAGGGCTGAAGGAAAGGACTCCTAGCTGGAAATGGCAAAGGAGCAGGTAATCAGACACTGCCTCCTTGGATCACAGAATGTGCCAGGTGGCCACAAACCCCCAGGGTTTGGCTTGGCCACCGCAGAGATAGGGCCAGCTGCAAAGTTTGGATGCTGATCAAATGTTTGCAATCCAAACTCCCCGCGAGCTGGGGCTGTTTGGCACCGGCCCGCGTCTCGTTTATATTAATGTTTATTGCCCCTTGGACATTTGGAAGCTATCTTTCATAATTCACACCTCAGCAATGCATGTTTGGCCACCCTGGTGGCAGGCTGCAGATCTGAGTCCTCAGCTGTGCAGGGCTGTGTGCATGTGGTTTGCATGTTCCATCTGACAGGGGCTGAAGGACTCGTGGCTCGCTGATAAAGCTCAGCCAAAAAAGCAGAAAGGCATTTCTGCTGCTTGGGCTTTCATCTCTCACATCCACTCCACACTTCGGGTGAGCACACCAGTGTCCTCTCTGCCTGCCTCCCTCCCCAGAAATTTCACGTGGCAGGATTGTCACCTACAGTTGTTTCACTGGCCACACGATTTAGAGGTTTAAGTAGGTTCTGAACTGACCTCTCTGCTCTTAAATACAGCAAATTTCACCTTAATGGGACTTAGAGATTAGCATGAATTCACCATCAGTCTCATCCTGGTAAAAGAGCAAGACCAAGAACAAGGTGGAGCAATCTGGATTCCCTCTCCTCAGAGCAGGAAGAGAAACAAATCATCATCATGAATAAATTTAGGCCTTGTACTTTAAAAGTTAAACAGCTCAGCCCAAGATCCTCCTGTTTCATTTCAATATTTCAAGTATATTTTATTAACCAGCCTTCCACGTTGAAGCCTGCTCCGTCTTTTCAAGCTGGGGGAAAAAAATACCAGCAAAAGATGTATTTCAGAGTCTATTTCTGGGAGCATGCTGGATACTTAACAAGTTCATCTTTCCTGAGCAGCCAATTCATGCATCAGCCCATAACGATTGTGCTTGGGTTCAGACACACTTGCAGCCTCTGTTAGATCCCTTTCCTCGATGCAGAAAAGCTGAAGGAAATGTTATCTCCATAATACTTTCTTCCTCTTTTTTGCCTGTTTTGAGCATTTCTCTGGTTTTCCTTTCCCTATTTATAGCCGATTTTCTGAGCAGTGATGGGCGCCCTCACAGCCAGCAGAAAGTGAAGCAGGCAGTGATGTTGAAGTGCTCTCTTTTCTCTAGTGCTTCTAAAGCCTCTCTGCAGATCACCTGCCTGCTAAAAAAACAAGCTTTGGCAGCCTGGGCAGTGCAGGACAAACTTCTCTTAGTAGCTCCTCTATGTTACATAATGGAAATAAAATTTGGACTTTTTCTGGCCTCAAAGTCTACCTTAAACACTGTGTGAGGCACCCACCATCCAAATTCTTACCCAGACATTATCAATCTTTCTTTAAAACAAAACAAAACAAAAAAAAAATCCACCAAAACTCAGCAAAGCCCAGTCCAGAAGAACCAACATTACAGCAAGTGTTTTCTAGTTATAAATGCCAACACTTCTTTAGTTATAAAGGGCAATTGCATCTCAGATCCCAGAGCACAGCATCTAAATAACCTTTTGATTGCCCTGCTGGCTTCTGCTGTCAGGAAAAAGCACTTCCTCTGATTGGGGCATTGCTCAGTTGATAGAATCTGTTGATTTTTTTTTCCTTTTTTTTTAAAAAAAGAGAATCACCAGGAGCTTGATTTCCTTCTTTGTTGCCCCCTGCATGGCTGCCCACCCTGCTGGAATCACTCATGTTTTTCACCAAATCATCAGCACAAAAACAACCACACAAGGTCAAAAACAATTCTCCACTCATGGAAGTAAACCATTGGCTTTACTAGGAACAACTAAACCCTCATGACCAATCCCAGCTGAACATTCCTGAGTAAAATATTTGTTATCCTTTTTTTTTTTAAATTCCTGCAGCCACAATCCCAAAGCAGCTCAGCCTTTTTGTTTTTTCTGGTGGCCACCAGCTCCCCAGCCCTCTCTCTGAAAGGTCTTGCCCAGTGCAGCTGAGGGAAATGTCACTCTGAGACATTTTCCTACTTTTTTCCCTTGAAATGAGTAGTGCCTGCCCATGCTCTATGACAGAAGGTGACTTTGATGGAAAGTTCCTGATTTTGGTGTTGAAGTCCACCACCCTGCCCTGTTGTGTTTATTTTCTTTTTCCTTTTCTTTTTCTTTTGTAAAGTGAAAAGCATTTTTTTAATCAATGTGTCTGCAGCAGGTGAATTATATCAATCTGAAACTTCTCCAGTGTCTGCACGTGGCCGAGACAGGTCTATTCATGATTACAACCCAACACAACATTTAAAGAGATCTATTTTTAACAAGGACAGTAGAGGAATGTTCTGGGATCTCCTGAGCATCTCATCTTGGCACCTTCTCGATGAAATGATGTCACCACGGCCGTAATTCAGATCTCACTCAACAGAGACCCATTTTCTGCTCAGGGGATCATGAAGAGAGGAAAGAGGTGCAGCAGCCCTGAAAAAATTGGCAATAATGAGCAGGTCAGGGGGGCATGAGTAAACAGGTCCTAGGTGGACGTCTCTGTGTGATTATGTAGGGCCTGGTGACATCCTAAGCCAAGCCTAAGCCACCACGGTTCCTCAGGAAGCCCAGAAAGCCACAAAGAGGTTTTGTTCTCAGTTAGAACTCAGCCTTCCATCCCCAACCCTTTTTTTTTTAGTGCATTGTGTCAGAGCAGCTCCTGGCCAGTGAGCTCATCCCATCACCAAAACAGCAGGAGCCAGGAAGGATAAATCAGAGAAACTGAACGAAAGCCCCAAGTTTGCAAAAGATTTGGCATCGATCACAGACTGTGTGGGTGGACAGTATCTCTCTTTATCCACCAGGAACATGGAGTAATGATTAAGCTTCTGTTTTCTCCGCTTGCTTATGCTGGTTTGTTGGTACTGAACATGTGCTGAAATACTACAGTGATTTTCACGTGGTGGTGTCATGGCACAGAGAGCAGGTAACCTGAAATCACCCACTCGGGGTGCACAACCAGCTGAGCTGAAACAGGGGCTTAAAGGAGGAGGATTTCTCTTCCTTCCTTTAGCAGAAATATTGGAAATAGCCCAGAATATTGAAAACATGGTTGACACTGTGAAAACAACTGAGTTTTTCCTCTCCACAGGCCATCCAGAAAAAAAGCTTTTATTTTAAAATGATTCTTCAAAGGGAGCTGGGCTGGAGAAGGAAGTCTGACTCTACTAACTCCCTTGAACTTTGGGCTGAGCCACAGATCTAAAACCACTCCCCAGATTATGGGCTAGAGAGCCAGGAGGTGTCTATTTTCTAACCTCCACTCCTCTGGACTGTGCTAAAATCCCACAAAACCCATCCTGAGTTTCCAGCAGAGCAGAAATCCAGGAGCAATCTTTGGAGGCATTGCTGTTGTTCTTCAGGCTTTTCTGAGGGAATAAAGGACAGTGGGGTTTGCCTTGATGTCTGTCTCTTGTCTTTTTTTTTTTTCCTTTGAGCCCAGTGGCAGATTTCAACCAAATGTGACAGAGGGGTTAAAGCTCTCCCAGATAATTAAAAAATGCCATAAAAATAGACAAATGGGTAGAGGATACAGATGCTGCAAATGCCCTTAGTGTGGGAAAAGCTGCTGAGTGGTATCCCACATCATCAGGCTCTAGAGCAGCCCCATGGGAAGGGGAGCCCTGTAAATACCCCAAAAAACAGAGTTTGCTTCAGCTGCATTTGTGTTCCATGCATGCCAGAGCCAACCACTTGTAAGACAAAGTTCCAAAGAAAGCAGGATTAATTCCTTCTGTGCACAGCTAGCTGTTGGTTTTCAGATTGGAGTCCCCTCAAAATGTTCCTTGGACTCAAAGGTTGATGCTTTTAATAATGCTTTTATCTATCTGTAAGCAGGTATGATGAGGTGATTTAAACAGGAAAAAATGGCTTTATTCTCCTCACAACCACTTTATCTGCAGCAAGATCAAACACTTAGAAAAATGGGCACAGCTACGACACCACCAACCAAACTGTACCTGTAGGGAGAACTGCTCCCTTCAGCTATTTTTCCCTCCTTCACCTTCATCTGGGGGAACTGTTGTATCTCCATGATGGACAGGGCATCACTGTGGGGTGAGCCAATTCCAATTCCTCAGCTGGACCCCACTCTCTGCTCTTGAGTCCTGCACACCAAACTTGTGCAGCTCTGCATCCAGTTCTCCTTACAGGTACAGTTTGGTTGGGAAATCTACAGGTTACCTGATTTTCCAAGCTGTTGCATGTCTGCTAAAAATCACCTCTCTCTTCTCAGGCTAGGTTCTGCACAGAAAAATTCATTTTATATATCAATTCTTTAAAAATTTCCACCAATGGCTGCTTAGCTAAGACAAGGCTGAGTGTCATTAATTCATTTGTGCAGGGGGTTGAGACCAGGTGATCCCCAAGTCCTCCAAAGTCAGCAATTCTTTGGTTCAGTGAAAATGTTTATCAGCTACTTTAATCTGTCTGACATGAGAGATAATAGACTAACATGTATTTTTCTTCTAGATCTTAGAAAATTTATTCAGTATATATCTTCTCTTTCCTTTTGTGCCTTTCACCCAACTGTTGTCTGCAGCTTTCCTGTAGCAGGAAGTGAGATCCTTGTATTAGCACAAAGAAAAACAAACCACCTCCCACCAGCTACAGTAGAAGTGTAAATTACCATGTGGATAGTTGGGAACTCAACATTTATACCAATTAAAATATTAATGAAGAGTTCTATCTGATTTTTCTGTATTAAAAAGGAGAAAATTCTGGAGTACATGATTACTGTATAATATGCAATTTCAAAATATTTCTGTCCCGTGTTTGGTGCTGTGAATCACATACCTTTGAATATTGGTTCAGGTTTCACCCCCTGATCTTTCTGAGAGGCAGAACAAAAGATAAAACTTTTGTTTTAGAAAGAAAAAGTGCGAGGCAGTCCAGCTTCCCTGAAGTGATGGATTGAGTGGGTGGTAGCTATTTGTCAAGGAAGTTCATCTGGTGAATTCCCAGCTGACTCCATGTGGAAGGGAATAACTGAATTTCAGCTCCATGTTAGCCAGGCAGAGCAGCATTTCAGAGATAACTGGGCTGCAGTAATATTTCACAGCACCCACCCTTTCCTACGTGGGAGAATTATTCCAAAGAGCTCACCTGCCTGCAAAGCACTGGGCTGGAAGGGAAACAGGAAGGAAATAACGACAAAGGATTTTATAGGCTGGTTTTGTTTCTAAGGCTTTTTTTTTGTTTGTTTATAAAATGCAATCAAGACAAGGAAAAATAATTCCACTGTTTCTGCACATTTACTCCTTTCCAGTGCGAGCTGACAGCAGCGGGTGTGCAAACTCTCCTCCTTGAGCTGGCGATTTGCTCTCTGATCAATAGTGAGTGTTGAGGTGTTATTGATGTGCCCTGGGTGGTGCCTGGGCAGGGCTCTGCAGGATGAGGCAGATTCACTGCCACATCAGCTGTCACCCTGTGCCACAGCTCTTCTGTTGCAGAAAAACTGTTGCCATGAATTTTCCTGGTTTGCTGAGCGTTCATATTAAAGGAGAAACGTGCAGTTTCTCATGCTGGTGAATTGTAAACACAGGACCATGTTTTGTAAATATTGGCAATGTTATGAATTTTTTCTCCAAGACAAGGGGAGGTTGAATGACAGCTCCTGGACCAATGTGACAGGAGAGGTGGCGATACCCTTCTCCAATCCATGGTCACCTTGACACAGATATATAATGGAAAAATAAACTAAGGGCAGGATCTTCTGCCCTGCTGCTGTTGATGCACCCAGATCTGTGTCCCCAGTCTGTTTTCCTGGTTGGGCCTCCACGGTGATAACAAACTTCTTATATTCTTCTTCTATTTGTGATGTTGACTCTCAGCACAGGTTTGTCTCCTCCTGCCTTTGAGAGTTATGGAGAAAAGGAGGCCACAGCCAGGTGTGTGTAGAGCTCTGGCTGTAAGGAGAGCCACAGAAAGCTTTGGTGCTGGATGGTGACCTTGAAATAATCCTTCACTCAAGCTGGGTGAAAGGTCAAAGCAGTTTACTCAGACCTACAAAATCCCAACCAGAAACCCAATTGCGATGACATGGATTACGTCGAGGTGGGTGACAGAAATAAAAGCAAGTTCCACTTACTCTGCACTCAGGATAAACTTTAAAAAGTGCTTTTTGCTCCCTCCTATCCAGCTGACAGGCTGCAGAGGTTCCCCAACCCATTTTCTAAGGGAACACATCCTCCTGCCCACCTACAACTCGAGCTGCAGCCTCGGAGCTCCTTCTCTCTTGACTTGGATTTTGGATTCCTGCCTTGGTGTCCCAGCCTCTTCCACTGGCAGCACGCTGGATCTCGTGTCAGACGGAAAATCCCAGCTGTGCTCAGTGTGAACACTGAGAATCTTCTGTTTCTTCACTGAAACTGGAGGCATGGATTTTACAGTGACACTGGATCCGGGGTGATGAAATCCTGCTCCTCCCTGGAAGTGAAACCACGATAATGAAGTACTAAAAAATCCAGCTTTGGTCTCTCGGGAATGTCTTTAGTTAGGAGGCACCAATGTTTGCAAATGAACCGATGTGTGTGCAAAAAAAACCTGTACATGGAAATAAAGCAGAGACTCTGCTGATAAAAAATATGGATTTTTGGCCACAAAATTCACAGGAACTGTTTGAGAAGTTTAAAATTTATCCATGATTAACTGAAGCCTGCCTTTGGCTTATAGCAAGAAGTAAAATAAAATCGGTGGGAATGGGAAAAAAAAAAGAAAGAAAAAGTAAAACAGCAATCTAAAAAATCAGTATATACAAAGCAGTAACTAAGACAGCAATGTTACAGTGGCAGAATTATCAGCAAATTGAAAGGCAATCTGTGAATTATATTTATGTCATAAACAACTTCAGTTGTGTGGCCTTGAAAAAGCAAGACTGGATCTGCAGCTCTCTGCTTGGAGACCAGCATATATATAAAATATAACCTCACTGGAGATCACCTCACACCAGCTCAGGGTTTGCCCCTGGAAATGATGCAAAAAAAAAGGGTTAATATAGTGAAATGTGGCTTTCAGCATGGAACAGGTGATTGAGTCTTGTCCTTTGGTGTAGAGTACAGAAATAATCTAATAAGGAAGGGGAAAAAGGAAGAAATAGGTGGCTTGATGTGGAGAAAAAGCTGTACTTAAGGGCTTTTTCCATAAATGTATCATGTTCTTACAATGAAATTGAGAAATGCATTTTACATTAAAATCAAATGGGCTAATTATTTAAAAATACTGAAGGAACAGAGGATGCCGTTTTGCCTGTCTGCTCCTTTTGTGTGTTAATCATGTGAAAAAAGGGCTGCTTCTTGCAAAATTTTGAAGCCTTGAGCTCAAACAGAGCAACTGGGGAAGAAGCTATTTGGTAAATGAAAACCATACTAAAGATGGAGATTTTACATAATTGCTTTCAGGAACTTTTACTTAGTAAAAAACCTGAACTTTTAAGCTAACATTTTTGGACATAAATAAGTTTCCATCTTTTTTCTAGTAGATACAAACCCAACTTTTGATACAGCTTGTCTGAGGTTTTATCTCATCTGTGGGGTGCTGGTAGAAGTTTCCTCACTGAAGACCACGAGTGTGTGAGCAATTCCTGCTTGAAAATGTATTTTATTGACTTCAAGTAACAAAGTGAGTCTCTACGCTGAAGGGATCCCTTTTAGGAATATATTCCCAAGTGTTGGTTCATCACACTGAAAATACCCACATTGATTTATTTTATCCACCAACATGAGGACAGTTTGGGTGGTATTGCTGAAATATTTGTTTATTTTTAATGTTTCTCATGCACATCTACATTCTTTAGGTCTCCACATTTTCTAAACATGGGACAAATTAACTCAAACATAACAAACAGCTCAAAAAAAACTGGCATAAGAAGCCTGCAGGTCTACACCAAAATCTTTTCCCCAGCTGTTTCCTCTGGGATACAAAGAAAAAAAAACCCCAAATACACAAACAAAACCCTCAAATAAACCAAACAAAAACCCATCAACAAACCAGACCCACCAATAAACCTCTCTGGCTGCTGCATGCAGTGCTTGAAAGAGGTGCTGCCACACATCTATACACAAGCACTCAATAAAATCCCTCCACTGGGAGGGCTCAGAGCAGCTGGAAACCCTTTCTGTGTGCCCAGATCAGCCACAAAACTCTGCAGCAGAGAGCTGAGCTGGCAACGGGATTCTAGTCCCAAAGACCATTTCACTCCCACATAACTTTCTTTCATTAGCAGAGATCATTCATTTCAGTGTTTTAAATAGAGAAATATGTATTTTTTTTCAAATGGCACGACCCAGCGTTTAATTGCGCAGCGATTGGTCTGCACACCTTTGTGTCATGGTATTTTTGTGGTTGATTTCAAAAGGGGGTCAAAATCACCCAAAAAAAGAGAATAACCCTCTCTTCTCCCTCCTTGCTGTCTGCTCCATCCCCTCCTCTCTCAGCTCCCAGTCCCCCTGGACAGCTGAACCAGTTCCACACAGTTTGGCTGCAGTTAAATGGGCAGTGATGAACGAGGGAGCTGCAGGAGCTCAGCCCCTGTCACAGTAATTTGGATAAAATTCTCCTCTGGTGAAGCTGCTGAGATGCAAGCACGTGCTCAAGTGGCCAATTCACTTAGTCCTTCAACCATTAATAAAATTTTTGGGTTAATAGAGCAAATGGTAAAGGCACGAAACGACAACATCGTCTGAATCCCAGACAGATACATGAGCAGACATTTGGAAGAGACAATTACATGAAATACGGAAAAATTAATATTATATGATTAGACTAATTACTGAATTTAGCTCTATCTAGAATCTATCTTTTCATTGCTTTTGTTTGCAGCATGTTTTATACAGCTGAATTTTGGGGGACTGAGGAGGGGGGCACTTAGAGGATATTGTCCCCAACCTGGTATTTCACAGATGCTGGATCTAAATTTGATCTTTGCTTTTTTACCCTGGATTGCTGTCACAGAACTTTTTAGGATTACTCAAAAAGGGGCTTACCACCACTCTTTTTTTTTTTTGAGACCATTAAAAGGGCATTTTCAGCCCCCAAAAGATAAATAATGGAGGGCAAGGGAGGGAATGAGAAGATTCTTCAGCTTTCACTCTTGCAGGCTCGCAGCAGGACTTGGAAAAATATATCTTATTTTGTATGCTTTTTCCTGCCTTACCTTTTTCCTTCACTTCTCTGCCTGAGTAACCATTAGAAACCACTAAATCTCCAGGATACTGACCCCAAGCATGCAATAAAGGCAAAATCTTGACTAAATATGACTCACTTGGTGGGATGGCAGCCAAGAAAAGAATTTAGCAATAGTCCCACTTATCACACCTTGTGTATTGGAGGCCCATTTTCCCATCAATACACAAAGACAACATTTATCTCACAGAGATAAATATTTCTGATTTTGAGGAGAAGTTCTTCACGTTTTCAAACTCAGAATTAAAAGCAGATGGGGGCAAGCTGAGTCTCATTAGGGAAACAGGAAAATGTACAATAGCATGGTTTGGCTTTTTTTGTTTAACATGCATTAAAACATCATTATTTTAGTAGACTGAAGGCCTAGCAGGGGTTTTGCTTTCAGCTTGTGCATTTTTCCTTTTCTTATCCTTTTTTCATATATGTATTTGCACGTATTTTCTACTTTTACCAAAGGACAAGACATGTTCCATATACAACTGAAAAGACATTTGGTCTAAATATGAACCAGGATAATGTTATCAATTCACTAGTGCTGTGTGAACTAAATTATTACTTTTGTCTAAAGGTATTTCCATATGTAAATTTCTGTAGCATCAATCAACATTATTCCAGCTAATAAGCTAAAAAAAAATTACTCAGCCATCAACACTGGAGATGTTCTGTGACTCCAGAATTTTGTGACATTCAGTACTCAAAGTCAATAAATTATTTATTCATCTTTGAATAAATGGAGTTTGTATTTTAGTGGGGTTTTTTTTTTTTAATATTGTGCTTTATTCTTTACTGTATTCTTTTCTCTTAGCATGATGTACCTCTACACACATAACATATATACAATTTTATGTAGAAAGATAGTGATATATGTTAGTGGCAGCTGATGGAGGAAAAAATAATCAAAACTTTTGTTTGTGACTACCAAGAGGTTCATGATAAAGGAGAAAGAAAAGTTAGACAAATGCCAATTGAAACATTGGCTGATTAAAAAAAAAAGGCAGCATATTTGTAACCACTTGGTTTGTAACGAAACAACCACTGTTAATTTTATATCAGAAATGACATCTCTTTTGTATCTATTTGTCCTTCTGAATTAATTAAAGGAAGTTGAAAGATTATACGTGAAACTCCATAGGTCATTTAATGGATAGATAGATAGATATAGATATAGATATAGATATAGATATAGATATAGATATAGATGATATATAGATATAGATATATAGATATAGATATAGATATAGATATAGATATAGATATAGATGATATATAGATATAGATATATAGATATAGATATAGATATAGATATAGATATAGATATAGATATAGATATAGATATAGATGTAGATATAGATATATAGATATAGATATAGATATAGATATATAGAGATATAGATATAGATATAGATATAGATATAGATATAGATATAGATATAGATATAGATATAGATATAGATATAGATATAGATATAGATAGACTTATTAATATTTTATTCTGTATAAATAGGAGTTATCATACGTAACCAGTTTGATGGAATACCCACAGAAACCATTAATTGTCCATTGGGCTAATTGGGCAATTAATGGCATTTGTATCAAGATGAACAAAGTGAACTGAATTTGTTCAAGGAGTTCCCAATCCAGCAAGCAAAGATTGAGTAAATGGCCCCAAAAATTGCAAGCCCAATAAGGTGGGGAGGTAACATCATCTCTGAGGTGTTTAAAAGAAAACAACTGTGATCCTAAATTACCCACCATCAATATTTACAGGGTAATATATGCTTGGCAACGTGTGGAACACCCCCAAAAGCACACAGAGAGTGTTTTCATAGTCAATGAGGTATGCAGATATTCCTATGTGATTAAATACCCTATCCTAGCAGCCAGTCCTGCTACTTCATTATTATGCCCAAATTTTTGCCTTTAGAGTCACGTATGACCTATGTTTTATGCAGAAAAAAATTGGTGGCAAAATACAAGAACTGATTTTGTTCACTCTTCTCCCACCCTTTGTTGTCTCAGTAGAAAAATTAGGTGGGGCTTCACAGGGAAAACTAAAGAAATGAGGCTATTTTCAAACAAGGGAAGAAAAGACTTTAAAAAAACCTGTTTTTTCAATTGTGCAATTTGACAGCTACCTCTTCCCTGTAGTAGTGATGGGATTTCAGCTCCTTCCTGGTGTAGTTGCAATCAGTTTATTGTTACCTGAGAGAGGCTGTGTCAGACAGGTGCAACATTTGGGTCATTTTTGTTTTATTCATCAAAACCTCTTCAGGCTGATCTGCAAACCAAGCAGGAACCAGGGTCTGACAAACTATATATTTTATAAACTCCCAGGTAACAACCAATGCATGTGGTAGTGATGTCAAATTAAGGCCTGGAAATTATTGTTCTCTTAATTTTCTTCCCAGCTCACATTAGGGCCCGTTCTGCTGTAAAACACTCCTTAAAACTGCTTACTCTGAGCCAATCCTACACACGTGTTTTCATTTTTACATGGAATTCAGGGTTCCTCACATTTCTGCACCACAATCAGCCTCTGTTGTGCTCAACAGGAAATTATTGACTGCAGCAAGCTTTGGAGAACCCGCTGCTGTCAGGAACAAAGCGACCTTCAGGATTTCTTCATTCCTGCTGGCACTGTAAATGCAAGGAAAAGTGCATTTTCTGCAAGGAAAAGTGCCTCCCGAATTTCCTTCTGCTGCCTTCCACATTTCTGGAGAGTTCTGGCTCTGAGGGAGATCCTGAAGATCCTCATTCCACTTGTGCTGGTTTTGGTTTTGGTACTAATTGATGCTCAGCAACCACTTGGAGATAAAGAGTTTCACACTCCTCTGTTCCCTTCAGAGTCTCTGTTCTGGCTGCCTCTGGTTCATAAAACTTTACAAATGTGATTCCTTCCACACTAATAGATCACTGTGGCAATTCTCTGCTCTTGCTGTGTGATTTAACATAATACAGCTCTTGCCCCACAGCTGTCACTCCAAACCTTGTTTGCTCTTGGGCTTGTTTTTGCAAGAATGTGCAAGAAAATTCAGATTTTACAAGGCAGTTTGCCATACCAGCTTATTTCTTTACAAACAAAGTCCTAAGAACTTCACTGAAAATTACAATTACACTTACACTTTACACTGAAAAGTACAATTAAAGATGTTGGAGTTGTAGCTGAAATAAATTGGAGTTATTCAAATGGATATTTGCAATCTATTTTGCAAAATTTTCTTTTTTGAAACACATTTTTGCAGCACATGTTAGCACACAGCTCTTGTGTTGCTCTGGGAAAAGTGGAAGAAAACGCAGGGATATTTTTGACTGCAAAGATAAAAGCGAAATCCCGATGGAATTTGAATCACATATCCTTCAGGAGATGTAAGAGCAAATAGAAGGATGCATCCTTAGCTGGTCCAGCTGGCAAAACTACATTGAATTTTAATATTTTTTCTCAGAAACTAGTGACCAAAGCCAGAGAAAACTATCCACTCTTTAAAAAGTCAATGCAGTATCTACCATGAGATGAAGGTTTTCAATGTAAATTATTTTGGATGAAAGTTCCTGAATTTGGTATGAGTTTTTAAGAGATTATGAAATAATGAGGAAAGCCAACATCCTCTCTCACTATTAAATCACATGGAAACCTGTGGTAATGATTAAAGCTGTTCATGTTTTGATATCAGCTACATGTTGAGAGAAATTCTGAATATAAATCAAATTGAAATTCCATGCCAAATACCTTCATTTTTCATTTTTAAAAATCCCTGGGCAAAGAGTATCTGTCTATCTGTTTAAAAATGTCGCACAGAGTAAAAAAAAAACACATCCATTTATCCCCCTGCAAGAGGCTTACAAAGAATGATGGTTTTATAACCAAAGACACATCGTCCTAAACAAAAATGGGTCAGCTACACAGCTGCAAATTGGAGAGCTCCAGCAGAGATCTCAGAAATTCCCCTGATAATGTTAGAGCCAGCTCAAAGGAGTGTCTACCAAAGAGTGATGAGATGACCATGTTGAGGGATGGAAAATATAGAGTAATTACAAGTAATTTCCATGTGCTGAGGCCCAGGGTCATTTGTGTGTCAGTCCTCAATACCACAGCAAATGGGTTTGGGCTATCATAGTGCTGATGCATTTAGAGCATTTGGCTTTCTGTTCATAAGGTGCTTGGGTGAAATACTGCACTTTTATAAAAAATCATCTTAAATGGGTTCACCTCAAGTACCTATTTTTGAAGGGTTACTGTAAATCATGAGGCTGGTACAGATAACTTGCAAATGGAAAATAAAGGCAGGCATTTATAGAGAAGGCTTGCATCAAAAGGGCTGAGAATAAACATTGCATCAGACATCTTAAATGTCTTCTGGAAAGATCATGCAGAACAATAGATTAATGACTTTAAATGAGCTTAATTAATTATTAGCCAGTAGGCTTCATGAAGGCTCATAACTTTCAACAGAATATAAATCATAAGTAAACTAGATGTAGGGTCTGCATTATGCTGAGAAATAAAACCAGACTTTGTTTAGGAGGAGACAAAATTGAAAAGAATTTGTTCTGTAACTTATTTCACCAGGGACAACAACAGAGTTGGAGCTACACACAAAAAAAATGAAGCCCAGGGCAGAGATCCACAGCTGAAATATTTGAAGGGTCTCCTCCAAAGTCTGTGACTTCTACTCCATTGTTCACCTGCAAAAACAGAGACATGGAGACTTAAGCACTGAGAGAAGAAATTAAATCTCAGGCTAGAAATTTCCAAGACCTTGTGGCTGAGGTGTGGCTGTTGGGTCACTCAGCCTGTGGTGAAGATGTCCCTGTGTCATCGATCCCCAGCAGAGCTGGGCTCTGTCACAATTGCAGTTGTGAAGATGTGACTTGCATGGTTGGTTAAGGTACAGACCCTCAGGAGATTTCTCAGGCTCCACCTGTCAGCTCTCCCTGTCTGGCATTGATATCTAAGATAATTTGGGGAAAAAGTGTTGAACAGATTAAAATTTACTCCATTTAAGACCTGTGAATCCAGCCCAAGACTGTCTTGAGAAATAGCCATGCACAATGAGGGCCAGTTCAGGGAAAAGCCACTTATTCCCTCCTTTACACAGTTTTACCAACACATTAAAAAGAATAAAAAATAAAAAATTACTCAGCACGAACCACTTCTATCCATCTCTCAGCACCAATCTGCCATTCCTGAGCAAGGCCACAGACCCAAATCCCTCATTGCTGGGTAAAGATTGCACCAAACCCCTGCAGCTGATGTTAGCATGAGATGTGTTCCCTTTGGTTTCTCAGGGGCTTTGTCTGTGCCTCAAAGGTTCTCCAGCATTCACATGGGTACGTGTACGTGGGATTTTCCACTCAGATGTGAACTCCAGCTGCCTGTGCCTCTCTTTGCACAGATGTGAAACAGCTCCAAAACAAGAGTTGAGTTGCCGTGGTTAGTGCAGAGACCAGGCTGTTGTATCTCTGGACCATATTTAATCCCATGATAACTGCAGCTTTATCCTTTCTTCTTCAGAGAAGGCTCACATCACTCCACTTGCAGGACAAGCAGTGAAAAAAATAAATAAATAAAATCCTGATTTCCTACAAAGAGCAATGTCGGCTCTCTTTTATTTTCTTTTCTTTTCCAGTTATTTCTCTCCAGCACGAAAAGAAACTGCGTTTATTCAGTGAGAAATCTCACCACAGCCAGTTGATAAGCAGAGAAGCCTTGCTGCAGAGGCAGGCTGTCCTGGTGGGTGTCTCAGTTTTCCTCCTGGCTGCATTCCAGCTAACAAGGCTGGCTCCAGGGTTTGTACCCTCAGGGATGGCTGCAGGCAAACAAGATCAGCACTGCTCCAACATCTCCCTGCTCTGTAGGACCCAGGGCTACGTCCTGTGGTGCCTCAGAGGGCTCTGAGTTTGGAAAATGCTGCAAATCCACCCTGGCACCCCCTTGGTGGTGATGGTGAGTGCTCTCCTCTGAGGTAACCCCGCTGACAGGTGCCCACTTGGTCTAAAAGGCAAAACAGATTTGTTGTTCTGCGTGTCCCATCGTAAAAAAAGGGAATTGAATAAATAATAAATAGCAACAGGGGTTAGAACACAGCTGCTCTGACTTTCCAGGTCTTGTCAGCTGCCCCTTCCTCCACTGCCAGGTGACCCTCTTGTTGTAGTGCAGGTGCTGTGGACATGTTTTATGAATGATGTTTTGTTTGCTTCTCTGTCGTCAACTCCTGTCAGACTACAGCTAACTACACACAAAATCTTCTGACTCCATCCCCAGGAAATAATAATGGTCAGGGCAGTTCAAACAAAAGTTCTCCATTGTTATCTCTTCTGTCCTTGCCTTTGGGTAGCTTTTTGTCTATCCACCTTCTTGCCCACCCCTCCATGTCCCTCCTTCCTGTGCACATTTTCACATTTGTGAGGGATCTGCACTAATACTTAGCATCAAACACCATTTTTCTGTTGAAAGTACTCCACAAAAAAAAAACCCCCAAAAAAATAACAAAGGGAAATGTGTCTATGCTTGCATGCAAAGCAGAGCTATTGTTGGGGTGAATTGTGTTTGCTTGCATACCAAACAGAACTATTACAGGGTGGGGGTCGTGTTTTCCTTTTATGCAGCAAAAGAAAATGCTTTTCCATCAGAACCAAAATGCCTTGCAAGAGTTATTTTCCACTGAACTTTAGCCTGGAAAATCCCTCCTGTCCAGAGTTTACTGTTTGTCAAAGAGAGAGTGGAGTGCAAACACAGAAACCTCTCCCACCTGAGAAAAGGACAGCACAGCCACTTCACCCCAGACTCCCTAAAGACTGACATCTTCCACGGACCTGCTTGCTAGGAATGACCTTCGTGCTCCACAAAAAATCTTTGTAAATTTTGGATTCATTGAGACTCCAGCACCTTCCTGAGCAGCCTGTTCCAGCCTCTCAATGAAAACATCTCTCCTGCTGTCCAATCTGTGCCTCTCCCACTGCAACTCGAGGCCGTTTCCTCTCATCCAGACCTTTGGTACCTGGGAGAAGGGAAGGGACTGTGATAAAAGCCAATCACTCGCTTTTTGAAATTTATGAATATTTAATAAAGAATAAAAATTGGTTACAAAAATATTAATACAATAATAAAAGTTTAAAAAGTTTTCAGAGACAGGACAAATAATGAGGCAACAAGAGCAAAGAAGGTAGCCCTGGCTTATTGTCCCCCCTCCCTCCCAGACCAAGGCTAGGAAGGAGAAGGGCCTAGAACAAAGAGAAGTCTTCTTTTTTAAGCTTTCAGTTTATGACTATTTATATCTTACATAAAACAAGTAATTTTCAGCTGTTTCTTGTCACAAAAGCTTTCTGTTAATTAAAAGAACGCATGAGAGCATACATCCTTGAGAAAGTTAGGTTCTGTGGATAAGAGGCCATAAATTCTTCTTCACTAGAAGGTTTAGGGGCCTCTGTGAATATTATCTCTGTGCTGAGGAATTTTTCCTCTTGAGCAAAAAAATATAACACACATACACAGCTTCTATTGTACTATAACTTATTGTTAATTACAAAACTACATTCACTACATTATTCTAATGTTAATATAGTATAACTTTTCTATCTATCAGATGACATATAGTAAATATCTGCGTAGAGCCACACATACAATATGCCTTTTTCACAGGACCAACCTGGACACGGCTGCACCTTTCAGGCATTGTAGGGAGTGATGAGGCCTCCCCTGAGCCTCCTTTTCTCCAAACTCAACACCCCCAGCTCCCTCAGCACCCCTCATCAGACCAGGGCTCCTTCAACAGCCCTGTTGTCCTTTTCTGGACACTTTCCAGCACCTTGATGTCTTTTTTGCAGACAAAAATTCCCTGTGAGAGGAGCAGGGCTGTGCTGAACACGTGCGTGGCCAGGGCTACTCCTTCCCCTTGCCTAGCCCGGCCTTTCACTCAGACATCTCCTTTAATCCACTGCATCCATGCACAAAAAGCTCTTATCCAAGGTTAATTTGGTCCTTTCAGGCTGAGTTAGTTGGTTTGCTCACAGCTACGGGCAAGGTTTCCCCTCAGACTGTGAAAACTCGCTCTGCTGAGAGGATTTAGGCCAAGTCATGCAAGTGCTGACAGATCTCCAATATTTTTACAAAATCTCCTTAAGTGCCCCAAAAGTGATTTAACTTTTCTCACTTTGGGAGGACTCACAGCTTGGTTTGGTGCAGGTTGGGGACTCAGAGCTCACAAATGACCTCAGCACCAGCAGTGGGCTGGATTTACCAAAAAACACTGCAAGGGTCACCCAAGTGTGGCCAACACTCTCGTGCTGTATGAGATGGGGATGCAAAATCAGCAGTATTTTCTATTCTGTTGTATTTTAGAGGCTGCAGAAGGCAAACTGCAGGTCAAGCTAGAGAGAGGCTTTTCTGCTCATTTTTGAGGTCAGTGATGCCTATGCGGTCAGAACCTGCACATTTAAATTTGCCTTTTAAATACTCTTTTGCTCATCCAGCCAGAAGTCTCATTCTGACATCACAAGGCACTGCTGCAGGGCACATTTTCCTGTCACAGTGAGAAGATTAGAGATGAAAGAGGGCTGTAAAGAGTAAGAATTCAATGCAAAGAGGATAAATTTGCTCTGTAACTTGAGTGATTAGGAGAGAGACCCAGAAGTAAGATGCAGAGGTTAGGATTCTTTCTTGGACCAGGAGAAAATGAGATAAAAAACGTGGAATGGAGACAGTGACAAATCAAGACACACATGTTCCCTAAATGCAAACAGGCATCTGTTGCCCGGAACGCAAAATCAACAACACGGAGGCAGAGGTCTGCAGTGAAAAGCTGCTCCCCACCAAAAAAGGGGCCCAGCCTGTTTATTTCTTTTCATTTTACAATTTTCTGGGTCTGGTTGTGGATTGGCTTCTGGGGTTACCACCCCTTCACCCCACTGGCCAGACCAGCTGTCAACCAACATTATTTTCAGGCTGGAAATATGTAAGCAAAGGACAGTGAGCAAAAACAAGAAAGGTTGTTTATGTTCCAAAGTGTGAGAAAGTGAAAAACTGACCCTTAATATTGTACAGTAACTAAAGAACTGATTCCATATTATAAGCAAGTAGAAGGCTTTAAAAAAATCTCAGAAAAACCAGGGCAACAGGCATCCTCCCACCTTTTCAACTTATTCATCTGATACAGGGGAGAGCCTTGAGTGTCACAGCTTTGAGCTTGAGTGTCACAGCTTTAAACTCTGTTTTTTCTGCCCACCCCTTCTGCACAAATGCCCCAAACACAGCTAAAGGATGAGCCCCAAGCTTCCAGACATGGATGAAACCTCATCTTCCCCAGCCTTGCCTTTCTGCCTTTGACTGTGCATTAGCCTGCCGGGCTAATCACATATTTATTCAAGTAAACCTTCCTTGGTAGAAAACACATTGCACTTTATTGTTATTCTGAAGACACTTGCATAAACATTGTGTCATTTCTATAATTACACACCTAAGTGATTAGGCTGCCTGATTGAGCAGATTGTTTACTGTTATTCTTTTTAAAATCTTTTTATTTCAGTAGTTTTCTTTTTAGCGACATGATAATATGTGCTTTCACTCTAATACCGTACAGGATGCATGCTAGGAGGAGCAGATTGTTGACTGTTGTTTTAATAAATATTTTTATTGGGCTAATTTGTGTTAAAGTGATCTCTTCTACTAGCAGGAAGAAAAAAGGTTTCTGGGATGACTAGCCAACATCAACAGACTAATAGCCATCATTTGTAGCAGTACCTTCAAACAATTACAACTGGAAACACATGCTGTTTCACAAAAAAACATTTATTATGAGATGTAAAAATTGCATCATGTTGGAGGTATCCTGCCTACGGTACATGTTACTGAAGTGAAAGGGCACATCTGTGTTTTACTTATTCAGATGACTATTTTATTCACTGGATGACGGCAATTTATTCATTGATTTCTGGATCCCAGATTGCCAAGAAGATATCAGATATCTGGTTGATGTTAAAGAACAGTTGGACTGTTTATTTGAATCTGGTTTCTTGTGGCTGTTTAAAAATCATAACTGAATATCAAGTAAATTAAAAAGAACAAGGAAATACAAATAAGATATTATATATAATTGAATCCACTGTGATCCCTTGGAGAGAACAATATCCACAGATTTTCTCACAGGACATTTCCCCACACACTGTTAAAACTCACTTATTCTGTGTGGATACAGGTCTGGATCACAACGTGAAGATGTCTCAGGGGATGGTCATAATTCACATTTCTGCCTTGAGGCACCAAGGGCAGATTGCCAGCACCTAACAAGTAAATAATAAACGTGGTGGAGCTTTTATTTTATCTTTAATTTCCACCTGGCAGCCCAGGAGAGGGGAGGTCCGGTTTCCTTCCCCAGCTGAGAGCAGGAGGATGAGTGGACACATTCCTCCCGACAAACAAGGTGTAAAACACGTGTGATATTTGTCAGAGCACCAGAATTCCACCCCAGTTTCACTTCCAAGTGTGTGGGCTGGGCAGGTGGGGCAGAATCAAGGCTGGCACTTCAGCCATGCCCTGCCAGTTCTCTCCTCATGGTCTGCTTGGCCTCCGTGGCTGATTGTCACCTCCCTGTCCCAGACCATACCCAAACACCCCGCCCTGCAACCTGAGGAGCTGCAATTTTCACCTCTGAGGGATGACAAATGCAAAGGAAACAGAACTGCCCAGAAGCGTGAGGAGATTCTGTGTTTCTATGCAAAATATTCCTTTCACTGTGGTAGAAAACATCAACACTTGCTCAAGTTATTTTATTCCTCTTGGGAAAAGACCATGCAGAATTATATCTTTTCCACACCAAAATAATTCTTGATGGAAGTACCAAAGGTAGAGGAATGGCTTCTTCTGAGGCAATATGCAACATTTTATTTACTTTTTCTTGATCAGCTCCATAGAAAATACTGTTCATGTTTAAACATGCAAAGCCAAAATGGAAAATTATTCTTTTATTTTTTCCCGGTCTGTGCAGTTAGGGCAACCTCAAAGCCGTGGTGGATTGTTTCAATTAGGAGGAAAGAAGACTGGTATCAATCAGATAATGTGGAAAACACAGTGTCTTCACCACACTCCTCCTCCTGCTGCAAAATCAAAGCAGCCCATTCGCCACCAGCGAGTTTCCAAATATACTCACAGCTGCACAAACACGGAGGAAAACAGGGGGATGCAGGGAATCCTGCTTGGCTCCCGAGTGTGCCAGGGTGCAGAGAGGAGCCCCGGGGACAGTGGTGGCACTGCAGGGCAGCAGTAGAGGGGGAACCTGCAGCACCAGAGCAGGCAGCCTCTGACTGGGGGCAGGAATTGCCAGCCTCAGCCAACAAAAAATGTTGTTTTCTCTCTCTCTTTCTCTCTCTGTCTCTCCCCTCTGTGTGTGTGGATGTGATTTAGCTCCTAGCTGATCAGACCACAGCTGGCTTTGCCTTGGGTTGTGGCTTTCTCCACCACCACCACTCATCAGGGAGTTCAGCTGCCCTGAACAAAAGGTTGCTCGCTCACTTTAAACACATTTCTGACTGCTCCTAGGCATGTTTACCATAAGGCATTTCCATCTTTGAGACTAAGAGGAGGCAGGAACATAATTCCTGCACCTCTGGAGGGATTGTCAGAAGTCACAGCTACAACTGAGCAATCACTGTGCTGCTATCAGTGGTCTTTGCTCATTTCCCCAAGGATGGAGCAGTGATTATTAAAAAAAAAATTACTGGAGAGGAATTGTGAAGGTGACCTCTCCAAGGCCCTGTGGCTCTAGCTCAGGCCAGCCACACCTGTGCCAAGGCAAGATTTAAAAATCCCCAAGGATTTCACCTGGATTTCACAAGGAGTCTCCCTGGATGCCACGCTCCAGGGCTGGACACCCCTCCCAGCAAGGAGCTCAACTCTTACTAATTTCTTTCCAATATTAGACAAAACAAGGTATGAAAGCTACTCCTGGCACAGCAGAAATTGCCTCTTCCAGGCACCAACAAAGCAAGGAAGCCAGGGCAGAGACCCCTCAGGGGTCAGCATCCTCTCCCTGGTGCAACTGCTGGCATGTCCAGCCCACACAGGAACAGCACAGGATGCCCTGCAGCTGCATGGTTGTGATCTTGTGAGTCTATTTGAGAGAGAGAGAGAAGAAAAAAAAAATTGGCATCATAGAAGGAAGAGTGTGGTAAAAGCCATAATTTGGCTGGGATTAAAGAAACCACTGGAAGTTCCTTAGTTTTAAATTTTGCACAGATGTCAACTATACTTGTTCCTACTGTCTTTAATTTAACGTCTGGAATATTGTGGTAATGTAATTCAGATGACACATGACTGGGAACCAGCCAGACCAACAGATTTGTGAAATTTTCTTTTTATGTTTAGATCTAATAAAAAAAAAAAAAAAAAAAGAAATTCCCAGCTCAGCACACCGTGGCTCTTCCCCTGCCCACCAAGGAGAAGAAGAAGAAGAAGAAAATATCAGCACACTCTTCATTTCCTTCAGTCCCTCAACCCATTTTTTCACCAAGAGGTGAAGAAATATACTGGCACCTACCCTGAATGGCTCCAGCTGTTTTTAAAGTGATCACCCTCGCAGAATGCTGCATTTTGCTCTATATTATGCATTCCAAAGCAGTTTGGTACGATACAAATGCCCTGAATATGGTGTTTGGTGGTGGTTTTGTGAATAAAAGACTCAGGGAAATAAGCAGGTCAAACAATCGTGATTAGATTTTTGGTCAGGGGATATGGATGAGCTAAAGTCGGGGTTGTGCTCGTCTAACTTGTGGTGCTCAGACCTGTCGAATTTCCATAGCAAACAAGAGCTGTTGTCATCTTAACCTCATAGAGATCCAAGAATTTAGCTCACTTCACCTTGCCATAGAGAGAAAACAGATTCAGAGATTGTTTTTTAACAGATAAAGGTACCAATTATTCCCTATTAATTACCAATTAATTTCACTGTTACTGAAAAAATGTTAAATAGTTAAAAAAAAATCCTTGGGGTTACCCTACTGAGTTCTGTTTAGTCTTTCATCTTCATGATGCATTACAAAATATATTTGGAGGACATCATGCTTTTGGAAAAATAATGTTAGTTTGAAGAATCCTTCAATAAATCACTTTAAAATGCCAGGCTGGTCTCACTGTGCATGAAAGCGACTCGATATTTTTGGGTTCTGTTAGCTGCAATAATACGAATTTCTCTTCAGAAAGCCCTGCTCACATGCAGAAATAGGCTACGAGTCCTCTCCCTCAACATTCTGAGTTATCTCCTCTCTTTAAATGGGAATTTAGTGGTGCATTTGTTGTCAAATCATCCTCTTTGATTCAAAAACACGCGGTAAATTGCGCGGTTCAAAATCCAGCCGCCAAAAGAAAACCGCGGCGATCTCGGCGTATCTTTCTGCTGGTCTCTTTCAAGAAAATGTAACACACACAATTGTATCAGCGCCTTTGAGGCTGAAACTGTTATTCCAAGAAATTCACCCCTTCCCTGTGTAACTGTGGGTCTGAGAGCGCCTACTCTGGAAACGTTGACTCGGCTTTCATCTCGGAACATACGGATGTCATTCTCTCTCTGCTCAGAGGCACTGATGCAGCTGAAGAAAGACATTGAGCTTCTGGAGGGAGGCCAAGCTGAGCAGCATCAGCACAGAGTTTACAGTGCTCCCATTGACATCAGATCTGGAAGCAGATCAGATGTGAATGGGAGACCCACAGTGAGTCAGGTTTGCATGTGAACCTCCAGTGGGGCTGGACGAGCTCCAGCAGCAAATGTGATGTCAATGAGAGCTGCGCTCTATCCACTTCCAGATACTCCTGCTGCAAAGTCAGATTGGTTTTAGTTCATGGCTTAAAGTTCAGCCAAACTGTGGGGATAATATTCTTTTTTTTTTCTTCTTTTTTTCTTTTTTTTTTCTTCTTTTTTTCTTCTTTTTTTCTTCTTTTTTCTTTTTTTTTTTCTTCTTTTCTTTTTTTTTCTTTTTTTCTTTTTTTTTCTTTTTTTCTTTTTTTTTTTCTTTTTTTTTTCTTTTCTTTTCTCCATCTAAACTTCATTAAAAAATTTTTAAGCTATTACGCCAACCAATTAAATCTCAGAAATCCATGGTTGAAGAGGCCACTCAAAGAGGCTTTAGTTAAAAATAAGAAACAAACTAAACAAAAGAGATATTTTGGACTGCAATACCACTTTTTACTTTTCTCCCCTTGACAAATATTTATTTTCAGCAGAGGTTTCTTGTTATTATTTTTATATCCTATTGGCAATTGCAGGTGTTTTTATCCCTTGGTTTCTGATTGATGGATTTATTAGTTCCTGAAATCCAGGAAGATTTTTGTCTTGGGATTAGAACAATTTTGACTGAACAAAATGTAATTCCTTCCTGAACAGCTTTCAATTATAAGTATGTAGGCTATCAAGTATTCCCCTGATTTTTAAAATACATTTTCTTTTATTGTTTTCTGAAATGTATATTTTATGATTACATCAGTGCTCTTCTCCTGATCTCTGAATTTTCGCACCAAGTCTTTGAAAAAGAATAAAGCAGATGGAGAAGCCAGGAGGAAACAAAAGTATCCCAATTCCCAATAATAAAGCATCACCTTCTCTTTGCTCTGCAGTAAGCAACGTGCAGATACGTCATGTTCTGCAAACTCAAAGTACATAAATGTTACCATTTCTTTCTTTCTACTGCAAAGTTACTGCTCTTCTTTTTATAACCTTGCAGTCTCAGAACTTCTCACTTACTGATTTCTTTCTGTCTCTGCTGAACAGGAGGAAAGAAATACGAATCCATTCTCATTTCAGTGAGGGGTTTTGAAGGTGTTTCTTACCCACTCAGGAATAATTCCTGCTCTGCAGCCCCATCCTAACACACCGTGCTGAATTCTGCCAGGGTATCAATGTCATATTGCAGGGCACTGTGAGCTTGATATTTGGTTTATTGTGTGCCAATTACATAACATCAAGGCATTGCAAAAAAATCTATTCCGTTTCATGATATCAAGTCAAGCCCAGAATAAATTTTGTTGCCTTTGCAAGAACCCAGTACAATCTGAGTGTGGTTAATTTGGGTTTTATTTGCAGCCAGTACGGTAGATGTGAGCAGGAGGTATAAACTCAGTTGCCTGCACCCCAGATCAGCAGTAAGCGGGTGAATCCTGCATTTGGAGGATTTCTCTCTGCCGATAATTATTTATGCCACTGTGCCAAAAGTTTTAGGCTTACAGATAATCATGAGATCAAGCACCTCACTGTGGATGTAAGACATTCGAGGTGGCAAAGTCAGAGATGTGGTTCTTTTCATCAAGACCACAAAGCCAACATGTTACTCTGTCCCCTCTCCTCAAGTTTCAGGTGCAATATATATATATATATATATATATATATACACAGAAGGTGTCCCCTTCTGTAGGTTTGCCTTGACCCCAGCTCTAGGGCTGAGCAGGGTTTTGATGTTGGATGTCTACGCTGTAGCCTGGTGGCAGCCTCAAAATAACAGAGTCACAGGATTTTATGAATAATTTTGGTTTTCATGTTTTTGTAGCATGCAAAAGCTTCCAATAACAAACAGAGATGGGTTCTGCCCTCAGGAGTAGACATTCAGTGCCACATTCATTCAGCCACTCCTTTGTCCATCCTATGACAGAGTTGACACCCACATTATTTAAAATGTGCCAAACCTTAGCCACGGTCCTGGTTTTAGAACCATAACCCAGTACCTGAACTCTGCTGAGATCTCTGGGGAAACACCCACTTCAGACCTTTTTTGGGAAGCAGCATGGCTCTCTGCTCCTTCCAGTTTGTGAATTCACCGGGTTTTTCATTCCCATCCACCTCTTCTCTCCTCTCCAACTGTTCTGCAGGAACCCAAGGGATCGCTCCTGGCGTGCCAGTTGGATGAAGCCTTCCCTTCCCTTCCCTTCCCTTCCCTGACAAGCTCTCGTTACACGACTTGCTGGGGAGGTTTCATGGTGCTTGAATTTCCAGGCTCTCAGCAAATGCCACACCTTTTCCTCAGTAGGTTTGTGAAATTCAGCTTACTGGTTTTAGAACGCAGCCTAGACAGAGTCTGACACCAGAGTCTTTGTATGTGTGAACTCTCTAGGTAAATGCCAGCTTGGCTCATCCCGTAATTAAAACTTGTCAGCAGGAGATCCCAGTCTATGTATGTGAGCAGTGTTATTGTTCAAGGGACAAGCATAAGCCATTCGTCTCAATTTGATTGAGATGGCAAAGAAACGAGTGAGAAAGACAAGCAACAGATGCACTTTTGTTTTCTTTGTGCAGTGGATAAACAAAATAGAAACTGAATCCCTGAGCTGTTATTTTTGTATGCACATGAAGAAAAGATATCAGACTTGAGCACAGGTTTTATCTAACCAGTACATTTCATGCATTCACCCTCTCCTTTTATGCACTGCAGGGTAAATGATTTCCCTCCTCAGTCATGCAGGAGCGCTGTGTGCAGGAAAAAACTTTACAGCTCCATGGAATCAGAGAATGACTTGGATTGGAAGGGAATTTGATCATTATTTCTAACTCCCCAACTTCCCTCTTCCCTGTGCAGGAGTCATCATTCAAATCCAGATAAAGGAATAACCACCTGCTAGTGATGACCATATTAGTGCCAGGGAGGGAGTTGTTATTACTAATAAAATCCAAGGATGGTTCTACAGCTCCAAGAGCTATCCTACATCCACAGGAATGTCTGTGTGTACACAACTCAATCCAAAATTGTGCCTTTTTTATCAGTTTCCCCCTGGAATACCCTGTGTGGCAAAGGAATAATGCCTTGGGAGTGACACCTCCTTTCTGTGAATTTGAAATCAGGCTACCACGTACACCCCCTGCACCAGAGGCTGAAGAGTTGTGCAGTAACCTCCTGGCTGTGGCAGCTTCAGGGTGGGTGAAATCTAGATTACTGATCCTTTGATGCACAGTTATTCCCATGTGGTTTTCATCCCAGAAATAAAAGGTGGATGTGGTTTTTTGTTTGTTTTTTTTTTATCCTGGTAAAGCTGTATGTGGTCTTTTTTTCTGGGTTCCTCAGAAGTAAAATGTATCTTTCTAACATACAAAAAACCTGTCTGTCCAATTCAAATGCTCTGTCCCATTTTCCCTGTCTCCCCAGTGCCTTTTCTACATCCAAATTTTTTTCAGGGCAGCAGTAACTGGAGTCCTTTTTTGAGGATCTCAGCTAAGCTCAAAAACCAAACAAAATACACAGAAATCTCTGAATTGGATCATCATTTTTTCTTCAGGGCTCTTGACCTTTTGACCTCCTCAATCTTCAGGGTCAATCACCACAATAATTAGCTCCTACCCTGTAACTCAGTAGTGACCCTGACTCTACACAAGCCCTTCCTTCTCACCATTCTGGCAAGCACACAAACCCCCTTTGATATTGCTGGCATAAATCCTCACTTTTGTGGATGTTTATGGGATCACAGGCTCGGGGTGGGAAGTTCAAAAAATCCCAAGTCCATCTCTCACTGCAAAGAACTTGGTCCACGAGAAGCAAAAATTGCTTCTTGTAAATGCTTCTTGTAAATGTTTTTTGTATACTCTTGATAAAACGCAGTCAAAATCTGTCCTAGAATTGCCAACTGCTGCAGCCCAAGAAGTCAGAAAGCAGCAAAAAAAAGTTAAATCAACTTTTTTGTAAAAAAAGTTGGTTGATGTGTCTCCAAACAAGTGTGTTTGTTATTTAATGAATGTAATCTCACCAGTGAAAGAGTATTAGCACAATAATTGATGATATGATAACATCATGCTCTTTTTTATACATGAGTGGAGGAGCAAGGAGTGACCAGGTGGCTGTTTCTGAATGGAGGTTTGTGAACTCTCACTGAAATATTTGGTCAGACAGCAACACCAGTTGTTGATTCTGTTGACTTCTCCAGAAAAAAAAAAAAGGAGGAAAAAAAGATGGATCCAGGCACCAGTCCCTACAAACACAGTTTAAACAATGTGATTTCACAGTTGCTTAAAAGTCACAGAGCAGCTGCGTTGAGATTGTAAAATCTGCAGTTTTATTATGCCAATGACTTTCTATTGGCCTCAGTCATAAAACAACATACTCTTCTCTGAAGTTCTGTGCTAAACAAAAAACACATCCAGACTGACTAAAAAGCAAATTCAGACAAGCAAAAAACAATTTGGCCTTCATTTCTCTGGGCCCAATTGGTCCAATAATAAACAATTTTATTTTTCTTCCTCACTGCTACTCCTACTGATAATTACCTTATTCCCAACAGAGAATTCAGAGACTGTTGCTGGGAGGAATTCACAAAGAGCACCTTGTCCTCCTGCAGGAGTTAAAGACACACTGAAATTCTTCTAACTTTCTCTACCACTGTTTCTGCACAAATTTTAAATTCACAAACTGCAAGAGAGGATCTGCTGAGGAGGTTTCTCTCCAGCAGAGAGGACAAGCGAGTCCCAATCGTTCTCCACTGCTTGGGAATTCAGGTGATGGCTTTCAAACAAATTATTGCTTCCAGAGTAATAACTATTTTTAGCCCGCATCCTCTGTGCCCATGTCTGGAGTTAGAGGGTACATTAAGGTCTAGTGTGCTGTTTACTTTAGGCAGAATAAAAATAGGTTCTAAATATAGCACCAACTTGAATGTAAAATAGATGTTCTGGATAATACCTCAGGCAGCGAGACTGCTACGACACTGAACTGCTTCTAATGTCAGGGAAATGGAGAAAACAGCCTTTTTCATGATTTCCATGACGACAGGTAATGTCTGATTCCCACACTTCAAAACAACAAGGATATAGGTGGGAATGTTGCCCTTTGTTCAGTTAAAGCTGATGATCTAAATCTGATTTCTTTGTGCTTTTTAACCTCGATTTTCTTATACCACATGTGGGGATTTTTTCCTCCTTTGTACTCTCTGACAGCAGTGACTTGTCAAATATTTGAAGGACTGCAGGCAGGGTTCGATGGGGGTACCAAGCCTTCTTGAGGAGTCTGTAAACATTATATTATGACTTGCATCAAATTATACTTGTATGGGATTGAGTCTGTTAATTCTGTATTTGTAATGGCATTTACCAGCCATATGACAGGATAAAAAGAACATGGTACACTGTGGCTACGATCAGAGTATCAAATATTGAATCAGCAGGAAGCCCCAAAAGACATTCTGATTATCCATTTACATTTCTTAGATGTAATTCAGTCTGCTGTTATGCATACCCTTAGATTTGGAAAACAGCGAATATTAATCTTCTGAAAGTATAAATAAAATTGATCTCTGTGGACATTATCTGATGACTCATCTGTTGGGCTATGTAGAAATCCAGTTACTATCAAATAAATTTTATTTTTGGAACAGCTACAGCTAATGCAGTCATCATGCTGACAATGTGTATCATTTAACCTTAGGGCTTTACATTAATTTTACAGTGGAACTAAAACCAGAGACCACGATCATTTAATAGACTGCCTAGATACACAAGCCTTGAGCTGAATCTAGATTTCTGTGCCCTCAGAAGGACCCTGAATTGTTACAGTTCATCTTCCAGGGTTTAGCAGCCTGTTGAATGGGAAAGGGCCTTTTATACATAGCAGAGATAAAATTTCAGATTGCTGGCAGACTTAGTGTGATACTCTTAAACTGTTTCTGCTTTTATATTTCGATTACAATGGCAAATGGATTACCTCATTGGAGTCAGCCAGAATTTTTAAGCCTTCCATTTGCATCTCACTTTGACCTTCCACTGAGAGCACCAAAAAAATCTCTGCTCTCACACCCTCGACACAGACAGGTTACTCTCCACCACAAACCCCTGCTGGGAAAAAAACCTGACAAAACAGCTAACAAAATGTATATTTCTTTTAAATTATCTGATCCAAGGTGTCACATCGGTTCCCAGACAATCCACTCCTCCCAGAGCTGTGAAAACTTGACCATGGATACATGAACTCTCTGAAATTTAATGACTAATGCTGTTCTTCCAAAGCCAAATTATTCTTCTTTCCACCACCAAAGAAGGCATTTGGGAGGAAATGCTGGTAGGGTGCACCACCGTGTGTCTCCATTTGATCCCTGTGCAGATGGAGAGGGAAGTGAGCACGGGGAGCACAGGATGATTCCTGGAAAGCTGCGATAAATCACAAATGATTCAGAGCACTCTGCTGCTTGAAATTGATGCTTCACTGGGTTGCCTCCTGGATTCTTCATTAGCTGCACAGGCAACCAAGGTTCTAATTTAAGTACCCAAGCTCTCATGTATAATATTTATATTGGCCATGCAAATTATCTTGAGCAAAAAATACTGAACTCAGGTTACACAGACCTCAATAAATGACATAAGGTTTACCACAATTTTTTTTTTAATTTGTAAAGCTTCCAAAATATTCTGGATGTTAAAAAAACTGACAATGAGGATAATATTAAAATATTAGTTTGAGAAAAAATAATATTTTTTGGATAAACTGGATGTTCTGAAATTTCAAAATCTATACCAGAAACGCTGTAGGATTTGCCTTCCTTAAAACAAGAGACAGACATGTCTGAGCCTAATCCTGCTTCATTTTCCTTTTTTCCTTCCTAAAGTGTGAGATTTCACATCATTAACCTCTCTTTTGTTTTTTTATTTTCAACAATCAAAGCAAAAAAGCCATCCTGCAGGAATGGACTGTAGAGCAGGCTGTTATCTAACGCAGTGAAACACAATGCACGATTTGCCTTTTCTTTAGCTGATTTAAATCAGAGCTGCATTGCAAATTCCTCCTTGTCAGAGAGAATGTAAAGTCTGGGCAGCTCTGGAGCTCTAGCAAACCTGAACGTTGACCTTGCACATCTTTTCTTTCACTTTTTGAATGCTCATGAACTTAATTTGAGTGTAAATGTTTCAAAGATCAGTCTGAAACAGTGTTTTTGAACTCAGCTGGGTCACAGGAACTTTCTCAGCACTCCATTCTAATTTGCAGTTTCACTATAATAAAAGCCCCAAATATATTGCTACTGTCTAGACATTTTATCTGAAACAAGTGTCCTTTGTAGTCTCAGAGGACTTTTCTATTTTATTTCCAGTAAATCAAAGTCTGTGAAGAGCTTTGGTTCTTATTAAGACATACCCTTCACAGTCCAGCGACTGCCAACAGAGACAAGTCACTGACAGTTCATTTACATATAAGTGATGACTTCCATCAGGTAGCTGGCTCAAAAACACAATGGACATTTAGAGCATATCCAATATTTCTTGTTCTTTGATGAGCATCAAGTGCCAATTTATACATAGAGATGACTATTGGAAGGTGAAGCCTTCTCTTCTCTGACCTTACACCGCCTTTTGCGGATCTGGAGTGACACCTTTGTGTCATTCCACTAAAAGCCATTTAATTCCTCCAAAGAGGCGTGTAAAGCAAGCTGGTACCAATAAATATCAGAATAACTGCAGATTTCATAGGAAACACGCCCTGGCTGCATTAATTGGCCAGTAATTAAATCACCAGATTTGCCACGAAGAGGCCAAACAGGTTTGGATTTAGGGGAAATGGGAGGGGAGCTGGACAGACAGACAGACAGCTGTGGGCCGCAGCTGGCTGGGGATGATGCAGAACAGGGTTCAGCCCTTGACTGGACATGATTTACAAGGTCAAGAGTGCAGCAGAAGAATTTTTAGAAAATAATAGAAATATCACAACAGAAAATTTTAGCTTCTAGTAAAAAATAGGAAACAATAAATATTAGAAAATGTAATAACTAAAATAATTTCAAAACTGGGGCAGGAAACTCCTTTTAGTAGCTGAACACAGCCAGTTTATGTGTCCCAGAATCTCTTCACAAGATTGAATTTTGCATTTCTTGTTGAAAGGATGGAGTGAAACAGAAAATAAACCTTCCAACCACCCTACTCTGAGAGGAAACAGGCAGAATCCATGCAGCAGCAGCAGCAAGGCTTCAAATCTTTCCCAAATTTCCCTCTTTACCCAAGTTATCCTCAAAACTGAAGCATTGGTTGCTCATGTGAAATTATTTGTCCTGTCTCTGAAAACTTTTTGAACGTTTATTATTGTATTAATTTTTTGTAACCAATTTTTATTCTTTATTAAATTTTCATAAATTTCAAAAAGCGAGTGATTGGCATTTATCACACTCATATGCAACCTGCTTGTGCCTTCAAACTAACCAGCAGGGGGGTGGTTAACTGGTAACCTCTCAGAAATGATAATCAATCGATTTCCTTCTGCCAGATGCTCAAGCATCTCGTTTTGGCAGGATGAGCACGAACAGCAGGGGACGGACAGTTGGAAACTCCTAAAGGGCATCTGCTGGCAGGGGATGGGCACTCATCCCTCAGCTCACATCTCTTCTGGAAAGTTCCCCTTGCCTCTCACCTCCGGGTGGGCTGGATGCTGGAACAGGGGGGAAAAAAAACCCCAACTCAGTGAAAATAATATCCCTTAACAATTGTCTTGGATTATGCAACCAAAAAAAGTGCGTTCTATTCCTGCTGAAAGCAGTTGGGGAGATGTTTTTTTCTTTATCTCTTGTAACTCCAGGGGGGAGGAGGGTGGATGCCTTCTGATAACAGCCCAGCTGTTAAACCAGGTAGGGGCAGTGTTTTCTTATCTCTTTAATCAACTTTGTCCACCCTCTGGGGGATATCTTCTGTTAAGTGGCCATTAACACTGCACATCAGCCAGTCATCTACAGAATGATATTAGGGTTGACTCAGAGGGTCCTAAGTGCTTTTATTTTCCTCAAACTGAAGCCCCTCTTCTTTGTGTTCCCTGGAGAAACACTCCTAAAATGCAAGTGAAAAGGGAGCCAGGTACAATCACATTAAGCACATAAGGTCATGCTTCACATTATTCCTCAAGAGTAGCAAGAAAATCTGTATTTTTACAATTAAAAGGTAAATTCACAGTACCAGGAGGAAGAAATACTCCTTTCTTCTCTACATTTATAAAGCAGCCCCTTACAAACTCAGCTTGTTGCACAGAAGTGCCTCACACAGTAAATACTCGCTTGAAAATAGGACCAACACCATCCAGAGCTATGTTCTTGGTATGTCTTTTGGCTCACTTTAAAGTAAAATAAAATAACATATATTTAGCTTTAAAATGGCACATATTTGGCACAGTTCTGATGAATAGGAGTTTACCATGTGGCCATTACTTTCTACAGAAAATAGACTATTCAAAAGGGATAACGAGAGCAGGATGCTTTCTAATATGTTCCAAAAGTAGAGAAAACAAACACACACGCAGAGGCAAACAAACAAACAAACAGAGGACTTTGTTCTGCAAATACTTTCACATGTGAGAAAACAGAATTTTGCTGCCTCCATGGCAGTGGTTATTTTTGCAGGAAGCAGGACCAATTCCCTTCTAAGGATAGCAATATTGCCATCAGAATAACAGGCAGTCAAATTACTTCCACAGACATAAAATAACAAAAATAAAGGGAGTGAGCTTTGTTTGCTTCTTTGTTTTTGGGTTTATTTTGCGTTTGTTTTTTGTTTGTCGTGTTGTTTTGTTTGTTTGTTTTTTGGGGGGCCTTCCTTGGTTGGGTTTGGTTTGTGTTAGTCCTGCTCTCAATGTCAAACACGCTCCTCATGAACCCTCTCAAAAGATTATTTGCACCTTTAACATTCTGGCTGAGCAACGCAGCTCTCTGTGATGGGCTCCAACTGGAAAACACAATTGGAATGGCAGGAGAATAATTATAAAGAGTATAGAAAGAAACAATTGCCAAGAACATTTATATTATGATTTCAAAAGTCTAACCAAGCCTCTCCTCCATCAGTAGTGAAAACAAGGAGACAGGAGGAGAATAACAACAGAAGGGATAAGAAGGAGAAGCAGCTGGAAGAAATAAGCAGGAAGCCCCAGAATGGAAAGTTTTTTGGCAGAACCTGTGGAAAATAGACCCATATCCATGGGGTTGAACTGTATAAAATAATCCATTACTGAATAAAGATTTAAATAATACACATATTTAAACTTTTCTATTACCTTTTCTGCCCAAATTTTTTTAAAAAAGAAAAGGGATCTTTGATAGTTTGGAGGAGATGCAAACTTGAAAATAATCTATTTTATTTTCTTTATATATAGTACAAAGCCACATAATGTCTCTGTTAGCACTTCCCAGACTTAGCTGCAGTATATGTATGCTGATATGGGATTATGCTCTGTGCATTATGACTCAAAACTTAATCCACTCTGAAATTTATTAAGCAGTAAAACTAAAATTCTATTAACCTTAATGGGATTTACACAAGGGAATTCACACTTAATATGGATGCAACACTGGCACTTAAGACTGCTGCCAGGAAAAAAAAAAAAGAAGAGACAGGCTTAGTGTAGTTAAAGCCTTCACATTTTCTATTTCTGTAGTCCTTCACAAGGGTAATCCTCAGTGTATTAAGGAGAGAGGAGAAGGAGCCCCAGCCTGGTTGGTGTTTAAGCTGCTCAGATGCCAAGTGAGATAACTGCTTTTGCCAATAAAGGGTGATTTTACTGCTGTGGGACTAATAAACGCTGCTAGGAGGATGGGAAGGTGTTGTCTTGGGTTTTCTTTGGGCCCTCAAAGTGCTACTGCTATATATATTATTATATATATATACTATTATATATATATATTATACTGGTATAATTCTGTTCCATCACACTGCTGTTCAAATGTGCTCCCTGCAGTGTGATATTCATGGGATGGGATGGGATGGGATGGGATGGGATGGGATGGGATGGGATGGAATGGAATGGAATGGAATGGGATGGAATGGGATGGAATGGAATGGAATGGGATGGAATGGAGTGGGATGGGATGGGATGGAATGGGATGGAATGGGATGGAATGGAATGGGATGGGATGGGATGGGATGGAATGGGATGGAATGGAGTGGGATGGAATGGAGTGGGATGGA